>NC_052109.1:1185187-1231331 GCF_012273895.1 Zerene cesonia
AGATCCCATGCTCTAGGCAGAGGTCCGCGTTTTGTGATAAGTTATCAATTCGACGTTTGACATTCAATAGATTTCCGCACTCGCAGGCGACGGCCAAGAATGCAGTATTCAATATGTTTGCTACACAGTACGTGCTGAATTCAGACCTTGTCCAAGTATTTTTCATACCATCTCACGCGTAGACATCTAGCTTATGTAACAATATAAATAATTATTTTTAACAAAAATCTAAACTTAAAATATACCTACATTTGACATGTCTTCACAACAATCACATAACTTGTAATTATATTTAGAAATTAAAGACTTTAAAGGATTTTAAACGCGATTTATTTATTATATTATTTAACTCGACGTTTATTAATCCCTAGCTTAGTTAATATTTAGTGTTCTGAGAGCCTGGTGCCTGAAATACGTTTTAAAAGAACCTGGAGTACAAGTCACCAATCCTTCCCGCGCACAGAAACGTAACAAGATCATTCAGTTTTCGAATTCAGCTAAAAATAGTTGTCACACAACGAATAGTTATTGTAGCATAATGTCAAATACTTTTATTTCCACATAACTTCCGCATTCACCATAGAATGTGCGATGAAAACTACGCACATATGAAATTCTTGCTAAATTGTATACACGCTACTTGGAATGCGTCCTTTGATGTGGTTTTAGTTGACTTGGTAACTGTTATATTTATTATAACTAATAATAATATATGAAGTGTGAGGTAAGCACTTAGGTATATAGTCTGTTGTAGGCATTTGGGTTTTTTCTACCTCTGTCATAATGACATTGTAATTTTAGTATATACTAGCGGTACGACCCGGTATATCGCCTATAGTACTCAGGCATCACATATATAGCTCATGTTGTTAGAATTTCTTTAATCGGTCTAGTATTTTCTAAGATGACCGCATTCAAATAAAAACAAACTCTTCAATTTATATTATTACTAGCGGTCTGCCCCGGATTCGTCCGTGGGACATATGTATACATATATAGCCTATAGCCTTCCTCAATTAATGGGCTATCTATTTATGATTATTTCATGGTTTAATGATCTAATTACGTCGTAAATTACGTTGCATTCATTTTAAAGTTGTTTTTCTCTTTTTTTATTAGAATAATGTCATTAACTTACAAGACAAAAAGGCAGACATTTGGGAATATTTAACGAGTTATTGAAGTCCACCGTGCAGCCCTTTGGAACTTTTTCGTACTTGACATCAAATTTTGGAGAAACCTGAGGCTTCAGAATTGAGATACATATTGTTTATTTTGACATACATCTACCATAAATAACACTAGCTGTGACCCGCGGTTGAAACCGCGTAAGTCCGTATCCCGTAGGAATATCGGTATAAAAAGTGCCTATGTGTTATTTCAGTTGTCCAGCTATCTACGAAGCAAAATAGTATTATTCTTCACCAATAGATGTCAGGAAAAAAAAACACGAATAAAACACGAATATGACATTTTCTAAAAAAAATTCCTAGCTAGATCGATTTATCGCCCCCGAAAGCCCCCGATTTTGGTGCCGAGATATATATTCCGAGATTCCAACTATATATATATATATATATATATATATATATATACAAGAATTGCTCGTTTAAAGGTATAAGATAATATACATTCGTATGTAATCGATTCAGTAGATGTATTCGTATACATCTACTGAATCGATTTCTTATTTCTATTAGCAATGCTATGTTTTATTTTGTTTGTCTTCCCGGCAATATGAAGCAAATAGGCTGAATCTCAACTATTGTTGTTAAAAACTTGAGAGTACCAGGCGGCGCTGGTTTTCAGACGACCCTTTTAATTAAACCTTAATTAGGATTCAATGAAAATCGATTAGAGCTAGCAGACAGGCTAGGATTGAATATTTTTAATGAACCATCTAAAGATGTTTTCAACCCTATAAAAAGAAATGAGGAGGTTCTCAATTGAAATGTATTTTTTGTGTTTGTTACTTCAGAACTTTCGAATAGATGAACCGATTTTTGTGATTCTTTTTTTTTTTCATTTTCAGCATTCAAAAATTCTAGCTTCTATTACAAATAACTAGCTGTGACCCGCGGTTGAAACCGCGTAAGTCCGTATCCCGTAGGAATATCGGTATAAAAAGTGCCTATGTGTTATTTCAGTTGTCCAGCTATCTACGAAGCAAAATAGTATTATTATTCACCAATAGATGTCAGGAAAAAAAACACGAATAAAACACGAATATGACATTTTCTAAAAAAAATTCCTAGCTAGATCGATTTATCGCCCCCGAAACCCCCTATATACTAAATTTCATGAAAATCGTTGGAGCCGATTCCGAGATTCCAATTATATATATATATATATATATATATATATATATATATATATATATATATATATATATATATATATATATATATATATATATATATATATATATATATATATATATATATATATATATATATATATATATATATATATATATATATATACAAGAATTGCTCGTTTAAAGGTATAAGATAACAATTTTTTTATAATTAGAATGTTTTCGCGTTATTTAAATAGAAATATTATGCTGCGCAATTCCCAGGTATGGTACCAGGAGCGCAGATGTTCAGAGGAGTTGTAATAAAATGTCAGTCGCACGTGGAAGTTTCAATCTCGGCGCGTAATTACAACGCCGTGTTCAGCTTACCAATCACGTGTTCGCGCCTCTAATATCGATGTGGCTTTTGAATAGTGAAGTTTTTATATGGCACGACGATGGTTCAGTGGGAAAAACCTTTGAGTATGAGTACAGGATAGAGGCTGTGGGCTAAAATTTTGATTTGATATTGCATTGGTGTCATCGGCACTGCTTCAGGTGGTTGAAAATGTGATGAAAGCGGCAAGTGATATGAATTTACACAATATGTAAGATCTAATAAGCAATTTGCTAGCGTGGTAACTCCGCTGAACGTGATTAAGCTATTTATATATCATTCATACTCTGCTTCGGTTTTGAAATAATATTTCAGAATTTTTACTAAAATGTTATTCCACTTCAAATCACAAATTGAAAAGGATAATTGTTGCATTTGTAAAATTTTTCATGTTCTGTTTATTTCATCGTGCCTATACAAAGCATTTCTCTGAAGACGTTCAGGTATATTCTCGGAATGTATATTGGTACTGGAAACATAATTTATACTCGTATATGGACAAAATATAGAACTTTATTTACACTAACGTTACTTATACAATGAGATACGTCATGTCCACGTCAACCACGCCAAACAAATGTCCCATTTAAAAGGCAATAGAAAAACTCTTCACCGCACGTTTTTAAATTACGCTCTGTACCACTACAAAGACAGCACACGGGAGCGCAGATGCTGAGTGGGGCTGTAATCAAATCTGTCTCACACGAGCTCCAATCTGGCACCAATTACATCGCACATCAATCATGTCTCGGCAAAATGTTTCCGCCATCTTTGTTCTACACCTTTGCTGTTTGATGCAATCTGGATGACTTAATTCACTAATAATCGGTATGATAATTTTTTATTGGAACTGAACGCAACGAAAATTATCAGAGAACCGAAGTAGATATAGGTAGTTCAACTGTTTTTTCCATGCTTATTTGGCCCTCTTGGTTAAAGCAATTCCAACGTTTTGAAAATTTACTGTTTGTCATTGAAAGAAATTTAAAACAATATTTTACGAACTTCCAGACAGACTAGTTCAAGCTTATTCACTTTACGTGAGTGGGTTTATTTTGGATATATAAAATCCTGAAACCTACTTCCATTAAGAGGTAACAATGCAAAGTATACATGATATCACGGATTATTGAATATGTACTAATTAATTGGAGTAATACGCAGCCAAATGTTATTTGGGATATGTTTTGACAGGATGTCTCGACGCTCGTTAATTAATGTTATAAGTATTACTTCTAAATTATGCACTTCTGGACATGGTTGACATACAAATATTCAAATTATACTTTTACATTTATAATAAGACTTGTTGGAGCCTGCGGTTTATTTCGTGTATTGCGGTGAAAACTATACTCATTCAGATTATATTTTATCTCTGTTTCAAATTTCGAATTTATCCATTGATTTCCATGATCTGATTGGCCGTTTTTGCATGAAAGACTAACATATCTAACCAGATAGATTATTCTATTTCTTCTTTTATTAATGGCTGCACCCAATAGAAGGACTCCGCTAATGTTTTGTGTTCATAATTAGTGTATAATCTATGCTTCATAATAGTAATAGCACGGTCTTTGCTTCTCTTTTTTCTATTGTAGTAGGTTATGAGGTTATGATGGGATAGGTCTACATATTGACATTGACACTCTCATTTAAACTGCGAGTTATTCGCCTCCCTCAGAGGGATATTACACTTTCATTTATCTTGGATCATATAAGTGATCTGTTTATCCATTTTAATTGACAATTTAATTTAATAATAAAATTAATCGTATCTTTATTTTACACTAGCTGCGCCGGCAAATGCTGTTCTGCCTTACTCTTATCGTTTTAGGGGTATGAAAAATAGATGTCGGCCGATTCTCAGATATACCCAATATACATACAAAAATTCATAAAAATCGGAGGAGTATGGTAACTAAAATTGTGACACGGGATTTTATATATAAGATTATTCAATAAAATTGACAAATAAATCTATTATTCAAGATAAATTATAGCATAATATCCCCCTAAATCTCTTTTTTGCAATAATCTAAACGATGACCTAGCAATGAGTTACTGGTAATAATAATTTAAAAACTTGATAATTTATATAACATAATAATAATTTCAAAACTTGACATTGGCAGAAATCGTCCTCGGTGGGATCGGAAATTGAGATTAAAGGAAAGAAGAAAAGGCTCGATTTCCTGCCTTACCATGTCTTATCAATCGAACAAATGTGTTTCATAAATATAAATTGTTAAAAATAGATTTATTGTAGTAAGAAATTTGATATCTTTTAGTCTTTTGTATTATTAAAGTCAAAACAACCAGTCAGATATTGAATAGTTTTTAAAACCTACAAATTTGTTAGTTGAAATATTAACCAAAGCATTTATGTCACTATCAATTCATCGGAAAAGTGTACAAAAATATTTTTTATAATTCAATTTGCACATTTTTAAGCGAATAGCGTTTAAAATGTTTTCAAATTTACTGAAACTCTATTCAGATGTTATCTGATCCTGAAACGATAAATAACTAAAACAATGGAACTGTTCGTATAAATTAATATTCAAAAATGGGTATGTAATTTTATTATCAGTGTTATTGTATCATTTTGATAATGTTTTTTTGTTTATTTATTGCTAATAAAATAGTTTCATTAAGACTACATATTGCACATAAGGATATCAATTAAGTCTATGAACTACTGTTAAACCTATCCCACTAATATTATAAATGCGAAAGTTTGTAAGGATGTGTGTGTGTGTGTGTGTTTGTTACTTTTTCACGCATACTACTGAACCGATTGCAATGAAATTTGGTACATAGACAGCTGGAATAACATATAGGCAACTTTTTATCCCGGTATACCTACGGGAAACGGACCTGCGCGGGTGAAACCGCGGGGCGCAGCTAGTTATTATATAGTTCATTTAAAACAGGATATGCAAAAACAGTTTTTCTCTTTTCATAAAAAACGTGGTTGGATAGAGTTAATTCAAAAGCTTAATTAACAATGTAATGTAGACATATATATCTTTGACTTACATGTTCAGTAGTTTTAGCGTGAAAGTGCAACAAACACAGACACATCCTCAAACTTTCACATTTATAATATTAGTAGGATAGGATTGACGATTCTTTTTTGTGTATGAGGTCTTTAAAATAATCACATCTTATTAGCCCCTAAACAAATAATGCAGCCTCATATATGATAGTACAAGGGCGATAAAATTCATACGCAACTCGTGAAGTGATTATAAATTCAGTGTTCGTCAGGCAGACCATTGCTGCGAAGTAGTTATGATCACAAAGATTATTAACATACAGTTTTATTTTAATTAGAGGACTAATAAAAATAGTTTAAGTTAGTGACTTGTATTATAGTTGTATCATAGAGGCTGTATCATATCTATATATTGTTTGTGTAGTATTAAGGGTAATTCTTGGATCTGTTTAATTAATTTAAAAATTATTTAACCACTGGAAAGTTACATTTTCCGAATTCATCACCATCAGCCCATATATGTTCCCACTGCTGGGACACAGGCCTCCTATGAGGGTACAGGCCATAATCCACCACGCTGGCCAAGTGCGGGTTGGCAGATGTCACATGTCGTCGAACTTTTTAATTCTTGGACATGCCGGTTTCCTCACGATGTTTTCCTTCACCGTTTAAGCAGTGGTGATGTTATCCACATGCGCAGATAAATTGAAAAATCAATTTATTACCTGCACGCTCGCCCGGTCTCGAACCCCGACTTATCGATTTTTGAAGTCCGAGGTTCTCACCACTGAGCCACCACTGCTTTATTTTCCGAAATACATAGTAACATTTTATCTGTTGCGTAGACGGGGAAAGTAAGTACTATACTATGGTATATGTAGTAGATAAAAATAAATAGCAAAGATACCATAGTACAAACTGTTTACAGAAGTCTGTTAAAATGTTAACCAAGATAGATAATGGAATCATTGTTGTCTTCAAAACGGTCAATCACAATTACAGGGTACAATGTTATAAGTCTATTTACTTTAGTTGTGAGTTAAAAAATATCCTACATTTCAATCACAGTTACTAAGTACCTAAACAACAAAAAACCTGCAAAATATTTTTAGCCGAGGTAAGAAAAAAATTTGTATTACTTCTTTATATGTTTTTAATAAATTAATTAAGACTTATATGCTACTGTAATGATATCGTTTAATAACTTTATTGGGTCTTGTCAAAGCAGAAAAGCGAATTATAGATAAAAAACGAGAAATAAAAACGAACACGACCACACCACAAATATTTGCTGTCAAATATGAACAGTTCATGGCAAACAATATATCTGATACACATTGTCTCAACGTTGGCTTATGAATATTTCATCCGAGCCTCACCGCGAGTCGGTTTGTGCGCCACAATATATTTGAGTGCACTTTTTATACTCTATGACGTGGGTTATGAATTTTTCATTCGGTGCCATGTGCTTTTGCGGTAATGCAACGCTGTTTTTGGTCATGCAGGCGACTTGTGTATAGCCAGTGTATTTGATTCTCTTTATATGTAATTTAGCTGAAGTAGCATTCATGATTAATATTTTTAGGTCTAGCCCTCAGACAGGCCAAAGATTTTCAATATCTAGTGTAGAAATGGTTTCGGATTTTAATTGGATTTTAATTTAAATCGCCATCGGTCCGTCTGTCTGTTTATCGTCTGCCACCAGGCTGTATCTCCTAAACCGTGATACCGATACAGTTCCAATTTTAATAGATGATGTATTTCTGTAACCGCCAAAATTGTTTTTAAGCAACGGTTGGTACGGTTTTTTTTTTTTTATGTCATAGTCGGCAATGGAGCTGGTGGGTCGCCTGATGGTAAGCGCTACCACCGCCCATGAACATTTGAAGAGGCGTAAGGTCAATTGCAGACCTTTCGCCTCTACAAATGGATTGCCGACTTTAATTGGGAAGGGATTAGGAAAGGATTGATGAGAGGAATAAAGGAAAGGACTGGGAAGGGTAAGAAAAAGGATATGGGCCTCCGGCTCCCCCACTCACCGTACGAAACACAATAGCAAGCTATTATTTCACGCCGGTTTTCTGTGGGGGTGTGGTACTTCCCCGGTGCGAGCTGGCCCAATTCGTGCCGAAGCGTGCTCGACTCCCACAATAAAGTTGGATGGGTGACCATTTTTTTTGCCGATTTTTCTGTAAGTTCACTGAAAGTTTCAAGCTTTCACTGAATGCTAAACAATTGCAATACTATAAACACATAGTATAACATCTGTATACCGTGTTTACGAGTCAATAAAGAGTTATGAAATTATTTGATGTTATATCATTTACGGTCTGCCACGGTTTCGCCCGTGGTGACTAATTACGGACTATTTGTGTGAAAATATTACAAACGTACATACAAAAACCTTTCCTCTTTAAAATATTAATAAGGATTCAGAAGTAAATCCTTCGTCTTAGTATCAGATGTTTGTAATTATGATTTAGAGTGGCATGAAATATGTTCCCATTCACCTTGTAAGTTGTACGTAAATTTCAAGTCAAGGTAACCCAACAAAGACATTTCTAGGTTAAACAGAATACTAATAATATGTTTGGATAGTAAGACGAGCTTTTTAGAGTAATAATATTAGTGGTAATAACACTAATATTTAAGAAACCAATTTTAAACTTTGGTTAATAGAACAAAAATCGATTTGAACTTAGAAATTTACCTTTACCGAGTAATCTTATTCCAAAAAATCGATACTGACTTCTTGTTGGTTTTTCAATAGATTACAAAATATAAAAAAATTATTTATGTTACTATAACGATTTAATAGAACAAAAATCGATTTAAACTTGTAAAAAACCAACTCTGGCAACGTCATTCATCTACTTTATAAAGTTGTAAGATCCACGTAATTTATTCAGTCCCTACTTAAGGGATCTTCTATCTTAAGTTCTTGTGTAATTAGTTAACCTTATAACATCCTATAATGATCATATCAATGCCTAAAAAAAAAATTTTGATCCACTATCAAGTATATAAATTCAACCCCCGAGGGTATAAAATAGGGGATGAAACTATATACCATTTACATTAAGTTTGACGGCGCAGGCGAAGCTACGGGCATTTTTTTTTATTATTATTGCAGATTTAATTACTTCCCGTGTCCATTTAAATTTGTACTGATAATTTGAAGACTTTTTTTTTTAAAATAATTATTGTTTTTGAATGGATATTGTTCAAATTCAATTCTATTTTAGAATTTGGATCGGTCCCAGAGCTAGAGCTCCGTCAGAGCATGTCAGCACCCCCAGAGCAGACATGACCTGTTTTGTGAGAAAGAATTATTATTGTTAACTACAACGGTTATGTTAATATCATCATCCGTAGCGGGAGCGCGCCGGGAGGGGAGACCAGCGCTCGTTTGCGTTTATGAAGTTTTTAATTGTACTTTCTTTGTTTTTGTCGAAACGCTGCCATCAGTTTTCGCCAATACATTATTAAAGTTGTGATAAAATGTTTTCGTATCAACAGCGTAAATTAGTTGCAATAATTTAAATTCCTCTCTGTTTTTGGTCGCACAGTAAATTGTATTTCGTGGTAGGGATGACTAACGATATAATATACCTTTGCTTTTAATTGCAGGTACGTTTTTGTTGCCGTTCTAATAGCTCGAATTCGACATTATAAAAGTGACAATCTTATTTTGTTGTGTATTACTTTATTGGACGAATCTCTACTGATATTATAAAGCTGAAGAGTTTGTTCGTTTCTACGCACTAATATCGGGAACTATTGGTCTCCGATTTAAAAAATTGTTTTAGTTTTAGATAGCCCATTTATTGAGGAAGGCTATAAGCTATATATGTACCACGGGCGAAGCCAGGATGGACCGCTAGTAAGTTATAATTGCCGATCGAAAATCATCTTGTAACTAACAAATTCTATACTCATTACACAAAGAGATGCAGATACATTATAACCAATTCGTGTTCAGTTTTCAGTGAGGTATAAATGTTGTGACAGACTTAAAATTTTGCGACAATTCTATTTCCATAGTTTCACAAATAATAAATTTATTTCCACGATACATAGACAATTGGTACGCTGTAAATATAAATACACATTAGTGAACATAACCCACAGCGGAGAAAACGATCTCACGACCCAATATAGAAAATAAACACAAACAAAATATGTAACTGAAAATGAAATCAGCATTCACGTGAAAAAGCAGTAAAATTAACAGGGCCCATTGTCTATTATTCAGTTACCCATTGTTCAGAGGGCGTTAGCCACGGTTATCTTCACAGATGACGGAGGTCAGAGGTTCATTTACATACAAGGTAATTGAATAAGGCGCCCTCTGTCGGCACCCGCTTAATTAGTTTACAATAATTTACAAATAACCCTGAATAGTTACGGTTGGGTTTCGAGAAAGCTGTCAATTCTGTGATTTGCGGATTTGATTTGAGAGTTCGCTAGCCAGGTGGATATATAATAACATTTATATCAGTACCAATAATATGTAATAACATAAACGGAAGTTTGTTTGTATGAGCGTAAATCTCAGGAATTAATGGTTCGTTTTGAAAAATGTTTTCAGTGTTAGAGAATCAATAAGTTATATTTCGTACAATGTAGAATACACAAATGTACAAAAAATAACGGAATGGCGGCACTTTTCAAACAAAGGCCAAACTAAACATTCAATTATTTAATAAATATCAAAATTACATGTATTAACGGCGACGTACACTGTAAGGCGCATTAACACTGTAATACTAAGATAATAGCTCAGTCTCAATCAGATTACTGTGACGTCACAGAGAGATTAATAGACCTCCAGTGAACTCCTAACAAAGGTGTATTGTGAGGGTATTTAGGTGCCGTAATGAAGCGTGGTTCTGTTCATAAGGAAATCGGTTGGTTGGCACTTGCAGCATAAGTTAAGTGTCTAGGGAGTTTTAAATACGTTTTTATTGGCCTCACTTTTATGCTTGTATGTTTGTATGTAACTGATTCCTTTAGACTAGATATTGGCTTAAACGGACAACTTTAAACTTTGAACACTTATCAAGGTTCGGTGACAAATGACACTTCTATAATTTCATAAGTTTATCCTTTAATCCTATCTGTACAGCTTTAAGCCTCTATTAATAAATAAATAATAAAAAAATCCTATTATCTTGGATGGATCCATTGGATCGGCAGGATTAAATAATTTCCTTGTGTATACTCTGTATAGTGATAATTTGGTTGATTCTATGTTTAAGGCGTATTTTTTTAACTATATACACTTTATGTTGGCAAAGGAGCTGGAAGGAGCTGTCACAATTCGTGTCGAAGCATGCTCGACTAAATTTAGATCATTCATACCGGGTAGTTGGTTTTTTTAGCGATGTAAAACTGTGCTAAATTATACTCTAATACGTTTACTGCACTATATTTGTGAACTTATGAAAAATTTAAATACTTTCAAAAAGAAAAATTAAGGTAAGGTAGATGCATCATATTAAATGTTTTACATCCTTATGTTGGGGACCGCATTCGACTTTATTTTGTATAACTTGAAGGCGATTTCTTTGGTTAGAAACTATTTATTTTTGTTGTAAAATTATAATGCCTAAAATATTAACTGAAGTAATTTCAACAAAACGTAGCTACTGTAAACCGATGAGGTTCCCTCGTCAGTCTTCGTTTCCATTATCATATTGACTCTCTTCTAGACTTTCATTAAATGGCATTACTTTAAGAAAGCACACGCAGTGGTGTCCCCTAAGATTTACGAATGTTTGCTTCACGTCTCTGGGATACTAATATCAAATCCTAGTTTTCTTATCATGGGACCATTGGATTTTTTGTTTTATTTATTAAATTAATAAATTTTCCATTTTGAGAGTGTTTTAATATAGCATAGCGTTGTGTTGGCTTTGACATTATAGCGTATTATTCAAATCCAGTTAAAAAGAGATTAAAGCTTATATGACAAACATTATATTATATAAGCAAATATTGGTCTCTCGACTTGTACGGAATCTTTTAGAAATTGAAGGGTAATACAAACATACCTCATAAATTGTTCTCGCAACAAATTTTCGTATAAAATCGGGATTTTCGTAAAAATAAAATATGAAAGGATAACCGATCGGACCGGCGTGTAAATATAAATCACATCGGCCCTAAAACGAAACATGTCCACTTGACAAAAAGGGTGATTGCCAGCAATTTATGGCGCGCGGTAAGAGGTTTGGGGATTTTCGAAAAAACTCCATTAATTTACTGTTTGAACGTTTTGGTAGGCCAGGTGTAATTTAAGGTCTGCCTTTTTTGATTCTTTCGTGGTTTAAGATAAGTTTGTACTGTTATTTAGTATTTAATATCAAGAGATTTCATTCATCTCGCATTATACAGACATAGATGCATTTTTGTCGGGGATAAAAAGATGGGTTTTTATATTTCAAAATATTTGATAATTCTTATAAGTGCTATCCGCTATGCAGCTGAATATTATTGCCGGTATTTGAAGATTATTTTAGTAGTAGAAAGATAGTAATGAATTTCCAACTTACCATATACGCGTATATTAGATAAAAACCATTGCAAAACACATTTCGGAAGACCAGCCATGAGTTTGGATTAGGGTTATTATCTTAAAATATCCAAACGAGGAGTTTCAATACGCATTTCCTGACTTCTTCATAAGCACGAGAGTTCCTGTATTGTTTGTATACTTACATAAGTATGCAAAGTTTTAGCTCATTCAGAATTCAGAAGCCGGAAAGTGGATCAAATTTGCCTCTAAGATTTTATTACTTTGATAATTTTTCTCTATTTCTTTGAGATATCATCAACATATTCTTACTTGATGATGGCGGGATCTGAAGAGATGATGAGATCACCGTGCAAACAAAAAAAAAATTGTTAAATCAGTTCACCAATGGCAAAATTATCGATAAACATGCTCAAGACAAAAAAGTAAATAGAATTTGTTTCTTTAAAAGTATAATTTTTAATTCAATAAATTCGAATTTAAAGCGTGCGAAACTGTGATTTATTTTATAGATGTTATTATATATATATATATATATATATATATATATATATATATATATATATATATATATATATATATATATATATATATATATATATATATATATATATATATATATATATATATATTTATTATATAAGTAGTTTGATAGATGTCATTATAGATATAAACCTTCCTCTTAAATCACTTTATTTATTTAAAAAAAAACCATCAAATCCGTTGCGTAGTTTTAAAGATTAAAGCATACATAGGGACATAGAGACAGAGAAAGCGACTGTGTTTTATACTATGTAGTGATAATTCATTGAACGTTTCAGTGGCAACAGGAACACGGTTTTAATCCCACTGTAATATATCAAAGGTGTACGAAAATATATCTCTCAACGAATAATGAAATCAAATTTATTCAAATTCAAATATTATGTTTGAATCAAGCTCTATCCCTAATTAAACCTTCGTAAGGAATAGCAATAATGTTCGTAATTCAAATTTTATGGAGCCCTAATTAATTTCGCAATGCGTATCAAAAATTGAATTTTGTTTTAATGATCTTACGAGAAATGAAATGATATTATTGAACGGTGAATATTTAAAATGTTTTAAGTATTCCGTCGCCATTTTAAAATCTATTTAATTCTTGTTTGTTTAGAGCTAGAACAGTTTTCTTCGTTAGATTTTCCTTTAATCATGTATACGGTATGTTTTTGTTAATGGTACTATTCATGTTCCAGTAAAGATGTAGTTAATTAATTAACTATTGTTATGAAATATTAATTGTAATTAGATCCATTGAGAGCTGAATGTCGTCTAAACAATTGCTTCTATTTCCACGCATAATTGCTTTTCCATTTCACGGCCACTTCATGTTTTTTTTATCTTTACAGACCTACATTTTTGATAGCGATATGCAAATATTATTTTTAAATTTAAACCATTACTAGCTACTTTCTTGTGGTACGTTGGTGACGTTCAGTACTTTTGCATGTTAAAATTATTTTCAACATGATTCTATAATTATCTAAATTGATATTAAATTTCATTACGATTACAAATAATACTCATCGATGTAATCATAAAACAATTTGTTTACGACTTACCAAAGCGGACTCGGAAAATTTCCAACTCAAATAAACACAATTTTAATTAAAAACTTTGTAAACTTCTCATTGATCTTAATTCAGATTTATTAATGTGCAATTTGCTCGGAGTAAGTGGACGAATGAAATGTGTTCATTGGTTCGTTTTGCGATACAGGTTTTAGATATTGAAGTGGTTGTTTGGAGGGTCTTAAAAACTTTTTGATGGTATAATTTTAATGTGGGTGTCGAGTACGCTGCACGAATCGGGACAGCTTGTACCGGGGTGCACCATGAAATAATAACATTAGGAGTCAGTAATTTTTAAGTGTAATGAATGAATAATCATTATTATAATAAAAGAGAAATAAATCTTAGTAGTATATCGAATCTTGATAATAAAATAGAAGAGGATTGTCTAAAATTCATTGAACCGAAAACTGAACTAAAAAAATAGATTTAATCCAGCATGCTTTCAGCCCTGAATACCACTGCCACTGCTCAAAATGGTGAAGAAAAACATTGCGAGGTTGGCAGATGCCAACCCGCTCTTAGCCAGCGTGGTAGATTATGGCCCGAACCCCCATAGGAAGCTTGTGTCCCAACAGTGGGATCATGTATGGGCTGATGATGGTCATGCTCTCAGTATGCGTACTCTGAGTATTGTCATATTATGGCTATTCTTACCCAGGCTTGAGTTCGTAAAATGAGGCCCATGAAATCTATTGTCTAGATATAACCAGAGGACATTACGACTACATTTATAATAGTTATATTAAAAAGCCAAATAATAGTTATATTAATAAGCATAATTAAGAATTCCCAGAACTTCACTAGTTGGTTTCTATAGAAGAAAGATAAAATAATAAAAACAGCGAACAAAAACTTCTTAATAATTTGTAATTTGGTTTTGTAAAATTACTTTGTTACGCTTAAATATATTTCGAGCTAATCCCCGCCCATTTCGATTCATTATATTACTTTTAATAAATCAAATGTATTGCTTATCACCTGAAAGGTTCTTGGCCCCTACCATCGCGGTGCCCTAAGCGCACATTGGTAAGTTATGAATGCTGTCCTGTAAGTTAACTACAACGCTATATCTGCTATTATTCTGGTTAATTTATTAACTATTGTCCATTGAAAGTCTCATCGAAACAGCTCATTCAAAGAGACAGTTACAGAGACATACATACAGACACAAGGGAATATGTTTCATATTTAAGGAGTGATAATTTTAATGTTAGTTTATATGCAGGTAGCTAGGTAACATAATAATCGATCACTTTTTAATTTCTAAGCATCTAACGGAACCACAAATATTTTAAGGAAAACTTCAACAATTTCCCGTCAAAGGATTCACAATGAAAAAAACTTGCGTTTTTAGCAAACAATAACTTACACTTTGTAGATTTCTTCCCTCGGTTAGTCGTGAGTCGACATCTTATATAAGCTGGAGCTGTAGTGCTGAAGAGAAGCGACTAATATGATATATGCAAAATTAAAATTTATTAGAGTTCCGACCGTGTGCATCCTTTAATAATAATAAAGGTTTGAAGATTCAAGACTCGATGAGCGTACAAAAATGTAATGTAATCTCTAGTGAGTGAAGAATAACAATTTCTATGTCCGATCTTCCACTAATGAGTACATGGTTTGTGTAGTGAATTATGCCCGTAAACTAGAGAATTCTGCCTCTGGACAATGACTATGTTGATATTGAAATTTAGATCAGAGAACAGAACAGAGACATCGTGACAGGAGGGAGTTTTGGGTCAGGTAGTATTTATGTGTTGTTCGACCTGTGACAGTATCGAAATTCTGGCAACGCGAGCCACTTTTCATGAAGATAATATAATAAATTAAATACAAGACATCGCTTGCAACTATCGCTGGAAGCAAGCTTAATCTATATCCGTTGGAAAATTGATTTTAAAATGTTAAAGACGTTTATTTCTTGTATTTGAAAATCAAATACACTTCAAAATATGCTCCAAGTATTTGCATGCAATTGAATTTTACCGCGTTTACGTCGGAGCAAAAAGGATGGTTTATTTCGCAGGTCCGAGTATTTATTTAAACTAGACTCACTCCTACGGATTGGTTCGTGTTCACGACATATTTAAGTTTCTTGTATTAAATATCATATCCCATTTGAGATGAAGTCGTAGTTTGTTTAAATCTTTGACTATTTTTATATCAATATATGATAACTTTTAACAAAATAGTTCAACTCAATTTCAATATTAAGAGGATTGCGATAAATATAGTCTGGCTATATTGGTGATTAGTTAAAACAAACATTACAAATACGAGTGCAATTGAAATATGCTCTCATATGCATTGAGTAAATAATTATTGAATAGTTTGAACGTAATTAGAATGTTCTCTGATTCTATATAATTGCCAAAAGTTGGTGTAAACACAGATTGAGAACAAGTAATTGGGTTGAACATTGAAAAAACAATAAGGCACAATCGCCACAAATGCGCCAGTCTTCAGAGTGAGCAGGCCGATAGTTTACGAGATTTGATGGTGCATACACAACGCGTGAATAGCGAAGCGATTAGACAGTGAATTCGCTCTCTATCTTTAGATTCGCGTGATCGCTTTAGGTCCGGTTTTTGGGATGTAATCAAAGGAACTACGAATGTTGGAAATATGTTTTGAGTCGATACTCATACACGATTTCTGACACAGGTTTTTTTCTTAAACTTACTAGGAGGTACTCCCTACTACTCCATATTTTGTAAAATTGCAAATGAAATAAACTGTTTTTTATTTTATTTTATTTATGTATTTTATATCGTTGAGTCACGAGGCGAATTGTGACAACGAATATGTCAATTCTGAAATGAAATGAAATTAATTTAATTGTATTTGTTATTCTGGTGTATTCACAAAACAGCAACAAGCTAACAAATTGCAAAAAGTGACATCTCACGTGACAATTATTCACCCATCAAAGTATTAAACCACAAGCAATATATCCATTACTAGCTGCGCCGCGCGGTTTCACCCGCGTAAGTCCGTATGCCGTAGGAATATCGGGATAAAAAGTCGCCTATATGTTATTCCAGTTGTCTACGTACCAAATTTCATAAAAATTGGTTCAGTAGTTTTTGCGTGAAAAAGCAACAAATACATACACATGCTTACAAACTTTAGCATTTATAATATAAGTAGGATCTAACAGGCTTATTTCACTACACACATGTATAAACATATCAATTTTATATATTTATGAAGAGAGTGTATTTTTAAGGTTTTAATTTTGTTAATGGCAAGTCGTTTATCGCTAGGGGATATTTTTATAAAGGTCACCCTTGTTCCCATTATTCGGTGGTTTGACTTCATTTTGTGTGTTTTTTAATTTAAGAAATTTGTTTAGTATTAAATTCTTCTAAATATAAATAAAATTAGAACATTTGACAAATTAGACAATTTTGTTCGTCTACACTCACTAGTCATGAATGTAAATTAAAAAATATTTATTGATAGGTACATGCATTGCATTATTTACTAATTAAAAATTGAACAGCTTCAGTTTTCAGCTTCAAATATTTCCAAATCTAGTCTCAAATATTTTTAATATAATTATAACACAACATTGTTAAGAAACGTAAATGAAAACAGTATACTTTAAACGTTTAAATGTGAGAGCTATTGAAAAAAACCTTGTTTTCAAAATTAATTTAATGTCTATGTTATTAGTTTCCCCATACTAAACTAACAATAAGCAATGCGGAAAACAATGCTAGCAGGCGATTCATGCGTTTGGAACCCTCAAAGCAACATACATACAAATAAACATTTCAGTTAAACTTAAAACATCAATTGTTATGATACAAATTCTCATCTCCGACTTTTAAATACATTTTCTCTTCATAAAACAAGTTATTAATAAATCAAATGTCTTTTTCGTAGAACAAATCAAATGAAAATTAAAACAACTGTAAGTAACGTTTACAATTATTACCAGGGAAAAGGTCACTTGTTATTCTCATTTACATTGAAGCCCCCTAAAAATTAATACGAAAGGAAAAATACCGTTTAAGCGCGTGTCGGACCCGCATTCACTAATGGTTCCGCAGGGCAAAAAAATAATTATTATCGCTAGCTTTACTAAGATTTAAATAATTAAATATTAAATTTTATACTAGCTGTAAACCGCGGCGTCACTTGTGTGGTACCCGGGTAAAAAGCATATGCGCTAATATAGACTACAATCTATCTTTGTATCAAAATTCATATAGATACGGTAAGCTGTTTTCGTGTGAAAGAGTGAAAAACATACAAACTCATCCATCCATACGCTGTGAGAGCATTTTCTCGAGCATGTCCATGTTATGTAACGTTCATGCTCGACGTCCTGTTCGGTGCCATGTTCAGATGAAGCTATACTGAATTAAGCTTTAGCAGTTTGTTGTACCTTGCGTTTGCTTTAAGATATTAGACAGCGTCGTATCGCACGCGCTCTGTATGGTGTAACGCTCGTTGGTTGGTTGGTTTGAAAAACAGGGTGAAAATCATCGGATGTTGTGCTGGAAGCGCGGTTTGATAAAATTTAAAAACGTTAAAAAATAGATTGATAAAAATCATTGAAAACTTACTAAGAAAGAAGTACTAAGAAGAAACGTCTAAATACACGTCTAGGCTCGAGTTGGACAAGTTGGGCAAGATGTTAATCCAAATAAGGCAAACAGACTATAAATCCTTTCAGCCGCTTATTGATTATGAGAGGTGTAACTAATTCGACTTTCAACCAATAGATTATCAAAGAGAATGGATGTATGCCTATACTGACAAACAGACATTATAACTCCACTAACAAAGTCCTTGTGGCTCCCAAATTACGGAACCCGCATAAAAAGTCCGCTGAACAAGGTTAGCCGGAGTCGTTGTAGTCCTCAAGCAAAACAAGATAGAAATATTTATTATGTTATTTTTTCATCAGACCGGGCGGCCCGGGGCGTAGCCCGATATTACTGTCTCACGCACACATCTGTAGGAGATGTGACTAGCCACCCGGCTTTGTTTGGTGGTCGTTCACGTGTTTTGTTACTGGAAAATAGTGATCGTGCGAAATGATTTGTGTATGTGTGAGTGCAAGCGGCTTAAATAAGTTGTACGTAGAATTAGAATTATTCTATTCTACATACGAATGTTACTTTGTTTCGTACGGTGAGTGGGGGAGCGGAGGTCCGTATCCTTTTCCTCGTCCTTCCCATTCCTTTTTCCCCTCGAAAATACGGTTAAATAGATTTATTTCTCTAAAGATTACATTTAAATCACTTAAAGAGAAATGCAACTTTTTAACATCATTCTTACTCGCTTAGCGTTATAAGTACGGCTAACAAAAGAAAACAAACTAAATCCTTACTATATTCCATACTGTTTAAAAACAAAAAGACTTGCGCCTCTACAAATGTTCATGGGCGGAGGTAGCGCATACCAACAGGCGTCCCACCATCTCCTCTGCCGACTATTATATAGGTAAATAAAAAAATAACTGTTCTGACAAGAAGTACACTGTTTATAAATTTTTAAAGAGTTAGCGTCCGGGTAATGCAACTTAATTTCTTAGATAAAGTATCCCCTTATCCGATACATAGCATTACGTAGTGTTTTTGAACTATTACAATAAAATTAAAGGTAATCACAATAAAGGGCTCAAAATCCTTTAGGTATAAAATAAATAATAATTAGCATTATTAAACTCAATGAAGCTTCACATAATGGAATTCTACAAGACAAATCAACCGTACCACCGCCAATTTTATAATTAGTTCATTAAAAAAAAACGCATTGAATATAAAAATAAGATCGCATAATGGCGCGATTTCGTTTTGTATAAAGCATAATGAAATGCGTTCCCAATATATTCCCATTTTCATAGCTTTTAGCGCAGATGCAAATGGAATGAGCCGATACAGTGGCTATTTATAATGGATTATAATTTTAACCAATACGAGCGGGGGAATTAATTTATATTTTATTCAGTTCTTGTTTGAAAAATTGTTAACCTGAATGTTTTATTATTTTTAACGTGTCTGTAAGGTAAATAGTTTTTTAATACATTATATTGGAGTTATGTGCCACTTTCACTAACGGTCCGTCCCACCCTTTGCCTATGGTATATATAGTCTATAGCACTCAAGGATCGCGTATTATGATGATGATGATGATGAAAGCAATTATAATAAAATAAATATTAATATTTTGACCAGGTCATCTGTCGAATTCTCACACAATGACATCAAAATTTAATGCTAAAACCAAAACAATTTTTTTCGGATCAAAAACTGCCATCACGTTTATAATACCAGAAGAATAATAATTGTACAAATAAACCAGTTTACCTGAAGTTCTAAGACCGAATAGTTTAAGAAATTATTTATTTATTTTTCTATATATATAGCAATTTATTTACTTAATTATTGTTCCCCATATACACTTAAAGTACTGTTATAAATTTTATTGTATTGTTTACCACATGGACCTAAAACTACATACTTAGTTTTTAACTAGGAAACAATATGTTTTATCAATTCAAGAAATACCTACACAATAAATTAAAAAGAACTTCTTGAACTAAGCCGGCAGCATAATACCTAATTCCTATGTAATTCTATGATTAAAAAGCACTTCCAAGTCGAACTAAAAAGTCTAGTCGATCAAATAAATGTTTAGTTAACACTCGACGCAAAAGAGGTGTTATAAGTTTGACATTTATGCCTATCTGCGTTTGTGTCTCTCTGTGGTATCAAAACTTTTTAGCGGACGATCAATTTCGATGCTATTTTTTGTATTGGAAAACCAGTTTCCCTGCAGTGGTTCTTATTTATGCTTGGTTTTTATTGGTCCAGTAGTTTCAGAGTATCAACTGTTTTCTCTATAGCGTGTGATTTTTTTGATTCCTCGATTAAGTGCGTGCATTCAAGATACGTGCCATTATAATCGTTAAATGACAATTAATAATAGGGTCGGGGCTTTTTTCATTTAATATATTTACGTTATTTGATTGAATATCCTTGGTAATTCAACCGTACAATCGCGCTACTCAAAGTCCTAACGTAAAATGAGCTTGCCTTCATCTCCAGATATCTTTTAACCTGAAATAAGATAATACTTTGCTGAGCGGTGCCGCGCGAGCATACTAGCGCCATGCTTGCTACTATTCAGTATTTAACCGTACACAGCGATAATACTAAACCAGGGGATTATGGCCTCTGACCACATTTTATTTGCTCGTCATTATTGGCTTTAGTTAACCACAACATTCAATGTCTATGAAACACAACTGACGCCGCGGCATCTTTAGGAGTTAATTAGTTTTAAATCATTATCAGCCACATAAAGACTCCGTGTAATAATTATTAACAACTGGGACTGGTACTACGTAAATGAATTCGCGTATGGAAGTGAGTTGTGCAGAATTTTTGCTGTTTGATGCAAATACTCGACCGATTTTAGTGATATTTGATAAAAATATGTTGTTTCATATCGTTCTTCATACTGTTTGTGCAGAGAAAAAGTATAGAATTCTGATATCCAATGAATATAATTGATGTATGTAAAACGTGCTTGGGATGGGACCACTCGATTACAAAATGGGACCAAATGACAATAATTCATTAATCAAACACAAAAAGTATAACATCCATCCGTTGAAAACCCGCGGCGATATAGACTAATAAATCTAAAAAAAACAGGCAAACTGAGAACCTCCTTCGATTTTGGGAATGTCGGTTATAAAGAGTAAATAGAAAAAAAGAAAGAAACATTTATTAATCAGGGACAGCACAACACACTAATGAAAGAAATTAAACAGACGAAAAGCAATAAATAGATGCAATTACACAACATATGTATAAAATTACACAAATGAAGAAGACCAGCATCAGATATGAGTAGTGTGTCATAACGATCCTGACAAAAAAATACTGTTTCTTAACCATGTGTCATGTACTGCTGATATTCGAACAAAAAATTCGTAATAAAAAAAGTGATTCTATATCGTATTCAACAACATGCTAGTTAATAATAGATACTACTTAATAATAGAAGCTTTCCCAAAATAAAATACCCATTAAGCCTTAAATACAATAACAAAAATTACAAAGGCAGAAGGGCTAGTCAGAGATCACGTTCAGGTTTTTGAAAAAAGTTTAAACATTTTCATATTATTATAATATTAGATTAAGTTAAGACGATACAAACGCCATGAGACGATAAAAATACATGCAAAACACAATTTTCAAATTAATATTTAACTGAGAAATAGAAGCACTTGTTTTGAATACATAATTTATAAATATCTAGAAGCCATAAAACAGATGTATTGCGATCCTTTATTCCCATAGAATACGAATTATTTTGCATTCATCGTAATTTTCATAATAGTACCGCGAGCGAAAGGCGTGCATTTTAATTATGTCTGTTATAAATAAAACGCAAATGTTTTTTTTTATTATTATTGCCATTAGTAAATGGATATTTCTTTATGCTTTTCAATTGTCTTCTGTTTATTTAAAAGGCAATTCTTGTGATATCATTGAATGACAGGTATAGTACGCTGATAATTTAGAAGATGAGTTCCTATATATACATTAAAATAAAAATTGCCGCTGCTAAAATCGTGTTTCTTACGTTCCAAGACGGAACTCGCTTATTGACACAAACATAGCTGTTATATATCTGTTATATTTATACATATTTAATGTTAGAATTATAGAACACATACGTATGTGTTGTACGCAGTTATTAAAATGCAATTTGTTTAAGCCGTCCTTTAAATAAATACTGCATTTGTATAAACTTGCATCATAAGCCATCTAACCAATAGTGCTTCATTATGAGTGTATGTTTTATAAAGCTTACATAAGTAGATCCGGATTAAGAGCTTAGTCTTTGTTGTGTAAGGTATCTATAATGGCGTAGATGGCGCATTGGAGTCTAATTAAACTGAAATTACCAATTAATACTACTTTTTGTTTGTATTTCATTTGGTAGGTAAATAATCCTTACAAATTACCCCTTAAATAAAGGATATTTTTTCAGGGAATCATTATAGCCATACTAATATAAGATACCAGCTGGAACCTGCGGCTTCACTCGCGTAAAATGTACCCAAATAAAATGTAGTCTGTGTTAATCCAGACTAATTTATCCATGTATTTCATACAGATTTCAAAAGAGATTTTTGCGTGAAAGAGTAACAAATCAGACATACAGGCTAACAAACTTTCGCGTTTATAATATTATGATAGAAGGATAAATTCCGATCTGTAGCGCTGTAATGGATAAACCAAACCACCAATTTGGACATTATTTAATTATTATAACTCTTTCTAATTCTTTTCTAACTTACTGTTCTTGCACCTTCGCGTTCGCAACAGTAGGTACCAAACTAGCAATCATATAAAAGCACCGAAAAATATCAAATCACCCAACATTTACAACAGGGGAAACAAATATCTCGGAGGCCGTTGGAGTTCAGCTAATCTCACTCATTATAAAAATTGCAAGCCAGCAGAAATGAGGCCTAAGCAAGCAGTGGGGTTTATTAAAAATTAAAACGTTTTGCAAATTGGCTCGGCAATCGGACGTGCGATCGGCCGATAAGTGTTTGAGCCGACTCAGCGATATATCAGCTGAGTTAGGATTAGCTTTTAAATATTGCAAATGATCGCCGGATTTGTTTGAGCGCCATCTGTTGATGAGTCGGCGGACTTATATTGATTATGAAACTATGCTTTCGGTACTGACCGTTTAGTGATTGTTATTGGATTGTAATGTTCTTATTCCTAAATAAATCTATTATTATTATTGGAAATCTATACTTTTCAATAAAATGTTATTATATTATATGTTAGCCATTTAATAATATTAAGATACCTATTTCAAATGATTTATTCTGATTTTTTTATGCTTTATGTTGGTTATTCAATAATAATTTTGTTGTGTAATAAATTATAGATAGGTATTACAAATCAGGATATTGGTTATGCAAAGGATTAGCATAACCAATATCTACAGATTGATGATTAATTATAAATTAGGGAGGACAACTCCTCTTGACCCCTTATTAAAGCTATGGTTGAGCAAACTTTTCCAAATTAAAACGATCTTATAAATTGATACGATGTTATAACATATATATTATATATCATTTTTTAACAAAAAACCAAACAAAAAGATATAACGCATCTCTTTTTTATTAACTGATCTAGTAAAAAGTGAATGATTAAAATAGTATAACCAACACATTTTAGTTAAATCTCAGTTTTTATCGCGTTTTGTTTGAACGCGTTTATCTCAAGAAATTCTTACTATCGTTGAGTGCCTTATGGAATATAAAGCAAGTATCCCTTGATAATCATTTCAGAGTTCCATATTTTTTGTTCATCACCGTCCACCGCACATAACAATATCTTATTAACATTTCGTTACATTTTTTCAGGTTTAAATAAACATCTCTCAAAAATCATATGTATTCAGACAACATCCTATACAATCTATACCTCTATGTAGAAGAAAAAGATCCACAATATTTTTAAGTGCTCGGGATTCCGTCTTTATAATTCCCTTTTAATTTACAGTAAAAATAAAAGTGGTATAACGGAGTAATTGCGCAATTCCTGCCATTGGAACTATAAAAGAAAATATTTGAAAATAAAATGAGCAATGCAATATAAGAATGGTCCGGAGCCCGATCTAATTTGAGGCCAGGCTTTCGAGGAATCGACCATTGATTGTTCATTATTGTGAGGTACACGCTTAACCACTTTCCGGGGCTAATAAAAATTTATTTAGTTCTGTATTTGGAGGGATATAAGTATGTTTGTTTGTGATTTCATATGTGAGATGTAGTTAATTAAGACGATATAGTCTCTTGTATATGTCTTTTGTTAACATAGTTTGTGTTTTCGACACGTAGCTGTCTTACATTTTATTGTCTTATGCTTTTCTTTATAATTCATTTATACATACATCTATTTTTCCCAATCTTTGAAAGTCCTTTTAACCCATACCTTTAAAGTCGGTGATGCATTTATAGTAAGAATAAGGACATAAGGTCGTTTACAAATGTGTGATCTGGTAGCGCTTACCATCGCGTGACCCACCAGCTCTTTTTCTGACAAAATTGAAATTATAGGTGCGTATGAGGATAGAAGTTATATGCATATACTGATTATTTACCATTAGAGTACGCATCTGCTCCGTTGTCTCCTCTTCTGTGAAAAGGTTGGTTGGAGTTTTGTAAATAGTTTGTGGCAAATGTTTTGTTTCAAACAATACAATAAACAATCTTACCGTGAAAGCTAAAATACACTGGAAAAACTTAAGAGAAATATATTTACATTTATTCCTCTATACATATCCAGTAAGGTCGCAGAAGATAAGGCGACTACAATAGGTTGCTAGCCCGAAATAGACATTGCCTATTTTAGGCCGGCAAAGAACTATTTCTATACATTCGCTTACCATCGCATACGATTTAATGTGACGCATCTGCCATTCCGTACTTCGTTGACAAGAAATGCAGGAAACAAATTAAAATATGATCGCGTATTGTATATCCATTGAATAAATTTCCTCCTTCCATCTCTGGCTCATTTGAATTACAAATTTGGTTTAAATATCGTGTTTTTGATACCCAATACACGCTTTGTTCCAAACGCTAGCGGATATTAATTAGTGGGAGGCATAAGCTCCATTATTTAGAATTAAATCGCGCGCCGTAATGCTGGTGCATGATGTAATGTCAACGTAATCGAATTTAGGCGCCGAATTAGATCGCATTATGCACTAATGAACAATTTTTGGGGCTTAGCCATATCAATAAGTTCTGTTATTAGCATGTAGTTAATATATTTTCTTTATTTATTTTTTTTATGTCATAGCGGGCAACTGAGCTGGTGGTTCGCCTGATGGTAAGCGATCACCACCGCCCATGAACATTCGCAAGAAACTATGCCTCTGCGAATGCGCTGCCCGCTTTTATGGGGTAAAGGAAAAGGAAAAGATTAACGACTGGAAAGAAGGAATGGACTGGGACGGGTGAGAAAAAGGAAATTTAATTGAGAACTTGGGAAACTCTGGTTCTGGGTTGAGTCGAATTAAGAATATTGTCATCCCTATTATTGTAAAAGCGGAATTACTGTTCGCCTGTTTTTTCTTCACACCTCAATCACAAGACTGCTTTGAATGAAAATATGTACAGAGATGGTTTGAGACCCGAGAAAGGACATAAGGAAATCCCACGGGAATAGGGACTGTAAGAGGAAGTCGTCGAATGTATTATTGATTGAATATTAATAGAAACATAATAAGTATAAATAAAATAATATAGAAAAGCTCTTACTTTCATTATTCATAAGATCGGTCATTATACTTTTGGAGTGGTAATTGAAAATCCTACAATTGTCCCAATATTACAATACGCCATCTGAATATCACATTATCACTATCCACAAACTGAATGCAATGCAGATATAAATTCCCAAAGTGCGTTATAAAAAGTTAATTGAATTCTCGAAGAAAAACAAATAAATGCCTGAGTAGCTCTAAGTAGTTGCTAACTATTTTATAAATATGTACTGTATATTTGTTCAGCAAACCGCATTTATCTTGGCGGAACACTCCACTCCATAGCTCGGCTACGATCACTGTGGACTTGCGATATTTTTATGTATTTGAATGTTATAATGTTTGGAAATTTGCTTATGTTTGTCGATTAGTGTTTATATTTTTTGTGACTATGTCTTCATACTACAGAAGTAAGACAGACCTCGAGAGTGGGTTTGTATAACTTAGTGTAAGTTATACAAAAATTAAGGATAAAAATTATTGTTTGTACGATGTGTTAATAAAAATTCTCACAAAAAAGTAAAGAATGGCTATTTAATATAAAAATAAATATAACGATGCCAAAAAATATATGAAATTTTCTGCGAACTCATTAAAAAAACCTACTGTTAAACCCTGTTACTTGCAATTTTATTTGCACCAGTTCGCCCCGGCTTCTCTCGTGGAGCATGTGTAGCCTATAGCAATCAAGAATCACGTATGTATAAAACGGTGGAAGAATTGTTGACGTCGGTATTTGGTCGTGTACTTACTGAGATAAGCGGGTTCCAAAAGAACTCTTCAGCTTTATATTCTTTATTTTCATAATACAATTAATTTACCCAAAACATTATAAGGCAGTTTTAATTATAACTAAAATTACATCATATATTAACTAATAAAGGACAAAATGACATTTTTAAATTTTGCTGGCTTATGCGGAATATATATAGAATATATTATAAGTATAGAAAGAAAAGATTAGTACGAAAGTCACTGACACACAGATTACAGGGAAAACTCCGTATTCCCTGTAGTTCTCGGCGTTCTCTGTTTTTCCATTATCCGGTCAGATCCAAGGGAACGGCTCTTTTATTTGCTGAATAGTGAATGCTGGGCACTTACTGCGCTTAAAGAATAATGTGGACATTTTATCGCACATTCTATTACGCGGAGCTGTAACGTCTTTAGTTTCTACTTAAATCGCGATTGACTCTAAGGATTCTATTGGATCTAAAATTTATGTAAGCGGTTTTACATAGTTCCTGAGCATTTATTTATTTATGTACTTTCTCTTATTCGTGCATTTTCTTCCTCGTAGAAACATTCCGAAGCAGTGGCCAATGGTACATGATAATCTAGATTTTGACAATAAATAAACGTTGAGATTGAGTATGAAAAATACAATTGAAACGAGGATGTGTGATCCTTCTTAGGTCACTCTCACTTGGTTCCTGCAAATTGGGTATTAGCCACTCCGACAATTAGTATGATGATTAATTGGTATGATATGCTATTTATGACGTTTACATGATTCAATGGAAGAAAGAAACTATACTCAAATTGTATATTCTGCTAGCTACTGTATAGGTTCAAGCATCTAGCATACTCTCTATCTTTGGACAGCAATAAAATATAATTTTAAACTGTAGAAATTAATTAATTCAAACGCAGTCGGCGATTCCTGATCTCGCACTTAAGGCACGAAGTTTTGACGCTGACTCCTTGTTTTAATATTAAATTGTTAAGACTGAGCTGGTAATACTAGAGATTTAAGCTGACGTGCCACGTGCTTAATGGAATTGAATATTTTCCTGAATTTGGTGTGCAAAATTAATTATTCTGCACCATTAATTCTTATCATGGGATGCTACTGTGGCAAAGATGCTAATCCTGTTCGTTAGTATAATGAGATTTGATGAATGTGAAACGAAGATACCTTGATTTTATATACTATACTGTTATAGAATGTTCTAGATTGCTTAGGTGTGGTTGAGGTAGAAATTAATACTATGCGATTCACCTAAGAATTGGACAGTATGGATATAGTCTCAATTTTGTGTCAAATGTTATGTGATAGATATGATTGACTTGGAAATCCTGTTTGCATTTTAATCACGATTTATTTTATTTGCCATAACTCATATATATGCTTGTATAAATGAAACCTTGTTAATCCTTTACTTAGGTTATTAATTCGTTAACATCTCTGACGTCATAAAATGGCGTAGAATCGATCAAGTTTTTAAAATGTCATATATATATAATGTCGTATAAGTTTTTTCTTGGCTTAGTGTTTTTACGTTCCATGTCCCGTTGTGGAACATGGGGCATATGCATCTCTCTGTATCACTGACCGATTTCTATTTAATGAATTGTAAATGATCACCTTCTCATCGACATTCTAACCCAGGGCCCCACTCCGTTCTTCCCTCACCATTAACAAAAAAGATGGTTAAAAATTAAAAAAGTGAAGATTTTCTATTGTTTTTTTTTGATACTACTACGTACTACTTACCTAATATCCGCGCATTTCTTGTAAAAAGTGTCGGACTACATTTATATAATTTATAAATATTTGATTTATGAAATAGGAAGTGTTTCAACTTCGCATCTTTATTACATCGTTTTTTTACCATGTTTTGAGTTCACTCATCTGTACTCGTATGTAGGCTGAGTAATATTGGTCCATTTCAACTGGATTTGTGATAAAGATAGTTTCTTACATTTCTTTGTACGTAAAGGTCCAGTTTTCAATTTTTTAAACGATGTCCACAAAACGTAGAGGGTACTGAATTCGACTGTATTTATTTTTACCTACTAGATTTATCCGTGGATAAATTACAATTTTACTATAAGACTTTTCATGTTTAATAGAGTGTCAATTCGCGGGCCTAAACTGGTCTTACTAATATTGAAACGCAAAAGATTGTATGAATGTATGGATGTTTATTACTCTTCACGCAAAAACCTCTGTGTAGAGACCCCACTCTGTGAAATTTGGTATATATATAGAGAGACATAGAGATAGATTATAGTTTTTATTAACACATACTTTTACTACCATGCGATGAAGCAGCAGGTTCATCATTTATAAAATTGTCGAGCGAAAGGACCGTCATCAAAACGTAACAATTCACTTAGCGAAGGGTAAAGGAAATTATAACATAAACACGAGTGCGAAGTTTGGGTAATCCAATTATAGCCAACTTGGTTCGTGTGAAGTTTTTGTGAGCGTGTTATGATTCAAATCGAAAGGACACTGCAACGATTTCTAAGGGAAGTAGTTTTTTTTTTGTGTCACAGTCGTCAATGGAGCTGGTGGGACGCCTGATGGTAAGCGCCACCACCGCCCATGAACATTTGTAGAGTTTGTTATAGGATATAGATATGTAGGGTAAACAACCTTAATAAGATCTGTAGGAGTTATCAACTCACGCGAACCTGCTTTGCCAGTGTGATTGATTATGGCCTGAATCCTCCTCGCCTGTGTTTCTTCAGTGGAAACTAATATGGCCTGATGATGCTGATGATGATCAACTCACATGATATGTAGTGATTCGGACATTGTCTACGATACTATACTTGATTACCGGACCTACACGCTCGCAGAATATACAACGAGGGTTCAAATGACACGCCTCCGACATATGCGAAAAACACCAACTTATTTTAACAGCATTTAATAATTTTCAGATACTTGAAAAAAAACATAGATTCAACCCCAAGCCCTTACTAATGGGAAAGTTTGTTTGTTTGTTTTTCTTTCTTTTCTCTTGAAACACCTTGAAATACCTCATTTCCATGGGGATATCTATTGACTACATGGGTAAAGACAAGCGCTGATAGCTAGTCGTTGTAATAAACTAAACCATCATCAGAAAATATGAGATATTGAAGTTTCTTAGTAACGGAAAGGAGGCGTAATTTGAGACGCGGCTATAACACCTACACAATACATATAATAACTATGTACTAGGTGTGTCTCGCGGTTTCGTCCACCAACAAAATCAAAGGCAAAGACTAAACCTTTTAATAGATAAATAAATTTAAAAGGTTTGGTCTTCAACTATTATAAACAAAAAAATCTTGGGTTTAGCCGTTAAAGCGCACTAGACAAACGGATTTTCGTATTTGTAATATTAGTATGCATGCCGGGTACCCACATTTGTGAGTGGAACAAAGCGAATTAGTTTTATGAAGGACAACGTCTGACAGCCACAGACGCCACATCAAACGGTTGTGGATAACTCTGATCTCTAGATAGGCGCAGAGATGGTGTGAACATAAATAAAACATAAAATACACAACATCACTACTAACATAAAATGTCGCTTTCTCTATCTGTCCTATGTCGCGATCTATGCTCAAATCTTTAAAATTACGCAACGGATTTTGAAGTTTTCTTTAATAGAAAGAGTGATTCAAGAGAAAGGTTTATATGTACAATAGCTTCTTTTACACTAGTATTTATTTAACGTGTGCGAAGACGCGGGCAAAAGTCATATATATTCATAATAAGAGTGACAAATTCAGTATGTAAGATAACATAAGAAAAAGAAGTAATTTAAGGGAGTTAATCTAAAAAAATAAAAAAATATAAAGAGGTGTTTTCTTTTATGAATTAAATAAATGACCTACGCCTGAAGCCAAAAGGTAATTTCTTAAATAAATTATTACTTTATTGACTCGTACTTGTAAATATTTTTAATCTATACATATATATTATGTCTGCATTCTATTAATAGAAAATCGATTAATATCTGACTTAACTCTGCATAATTTTGTAACTCTGTCTATCAGTCACGTTAAAGCTTAATTCATTTTAATAATTCAACTTGTCCGTTTAGATCACTTTGCAGATTGGGATGCAGACTATTAATATTATATAAATTGAAGATAAATTTCTTAATTGGCATAAATATTTAAACTTATTTTAGACATAATTAGAATCATCTTATAATTTCACATTTGTTTATTTTAATTGTTATTTATTTCCTTGTTAATAGATATTAGGGTTTAACCTTAAAGGTCTGCGTCCCAACAGTGGGAATATGTATGGGCTATATATCAGTTATTAGGATTTTATTGCTTGTGCGGTATTTTGTACGATGCGAAATTGAAACATTAAATAGTCGTCTACTCCGCGACTATGTCACGAAAGCGTTTGTAAATTTATTTATGTCTGCTAACTCAACAAACAATGTTTTGATTAAAATTTAATTTCGCAGCGTGCGTTCAACAATAGAAGCTACGGATTCCTTTTAACTTCCCAATTAACTTGTATTAGCGCATATTAAAACCTTCGCCTATATTACATTTTAATAAATCACTTAACGTGAATAATGAAGCACTTTGACATATTATAGTAAATTTGTTTGCGATTTTGTTCTGTTTACAGTTGTATAATTTACGTATGAATCATTTAGGATAGATATTAACCATATAAAATATTTTGTATACGGTTTCATAGTTGTGTACAGAAAATCTCATACGAACGTATCGTATCAAGAATCAAACCGTGTGGTTTTCTATAGATATCACGATAACTTTTTATATGTGAAAGTTTGTTTGTTTCAATATTCGTCCGTCAATCACGCTGAAATTACTGAACGGATTTTGATGAAATTTGATATACAGACAGGTATGAGCTGACTTTTTATACCGATTAAATACTCCCTTGGGAAAAAAATATGAATTTTGATAACCAGGCAGAGCCGGGACGAGCGACTAGTTTAGAATAAATGTATAGAATTTTAACTTTAACGAAGATTAATGTAGATGGTAGTGAGGTGCTACAGCGAAGAATAAGTTTTTAAATTCTGGAGTCTTTCCTCAATATGAGTTGCTATATGAAATCTACTGACGTACTATGTATAAACTACAATTGTATATAAAGCGATAAAAATGCCCTATGACAGTAAAGCATACATTCAAATTAGTACCTTATTTTATAGCTATAATTTTCAATGTCTATTGTATCTCTCATTAGAAAACTCACACGCGAAAGCAGAACTTGTCTTCGCTCAATTTTTGAATGTCACTAGTTAAACCTAATGTACCTATAACCTATATCTATTACCTATATCTATAACCTATATCTATATCTATCTGCGCTGCACTCTAGTACTTTCAATTCAAACTCACAGACAAATATCTGCGTGCATTATGTTTCAGTTAAACGGTAATCAAAAAAAATTGCTAACAGAAAAATTGTCTATCGCTCAATCGTCTATTGGATATTCTTCTAAATCCTATTAATATTATAAATGTGAAAGTTTGTAAGTATGGATGTATGGATGTTTGTTACTCTTTCACGTAAAAACTACTGAACCAATTGCAATGAAATTTGGTACGAAAACAGCTGGATAACTGGAATAACATATAGGCAATTTTAAACTTTTTATTCCGATATTCCTACGGGATACGGACTTACGCGGGTGAAACCGCGGGGCACAACTAGTTTCTTATAATTCTAGATTGTTCTAATACATTTTTTATTACTAGACTAACTGTTCGACTCATGGTACATATTATGTCACTCGCTGTAACTGCAGCTTTCTAATCGTGAAAGAGTTCAGGTCCAGCCGTTCACGCGTGATCTCGCGACCAAGGGAAATAGGAATTCATTTGTATATAGACAGATGATAGCGAAGGCTAATTGCATCGCCTTAAACATTTTACAAAGCATTCAAAGTAGTCCATCTCAATAGCAGCCCAGCATCCGCAACAGCGCAACGTATGTAACAGTAACATCATCGCAAAAATATAGTTGTACTTTTAAATAAATTGATAGTTCTAATATCCGGTTGTGACAGCCTCAATCCGTCCGAATCATCCGGCCGGCCGGTCCTGACATCCGTCACGATTAGTCGCCGACGGCTGTATCAATCATGTTATATTTTTAATACAGATAATCCACGGACGAATGCCAGTTTTTATAACCTAGATATCATGACGAACGAAACGAAATCTATATCTAGTTGAATGAAAGCTTTTCAACCGACTTAAAAAAGGTGGAGAATGGAAAGGCTATATATTATTTTTTATAGTTTCATGTCGGCTCTTTTCTATAGAAATTGTCTAGTTGCCTAGTTGAAAAATGGTTTACTCTTTTAAGGCTGGGCGAAGCCTGGATATTTGGAGTGATACAGAGTCGAGGGTCTTTAACGAATTTAAAGGGTTACGATAATTATTTAACGTTTTTTTTTCATATTACAATGCAGACTTATCGAATGTTCACTCGCGATATGAACAGTCCTACACAGGTGGGAGTCTTTCTTTTGTGTGTTCTGTGAAGCGTTTTCTATTGGCGTCTCCATATTGTTCAGTTGTGAACGCTTTAAAATAAAGTTTGATCAGTTCTATATATACTAAAGCCTATCATTTCTATAATTTTGTGAATCAACAAAAGGTTATCAGTTGAAAATGTTTCTTGCAAACGTATTTAAATTGAAAGGAGGTATGTTATAAATATATAAATTCATTAACTGAATTTAACATGTAAATATGTATGTTGAATATTCGAAACAAAATACAATTGTTATACTAATGAAGGATTTCCGGGTCACTGCGTAAATTTATATAAAAGAAAGTTGTTAAAAATATACCTAGAGTTTACTTACTTAAGCCGTAGTTATTGCTTATGTATAAATCGTTAACTCACAATCTTTCAGCCAATCAAAAGTTCTCAAAATTTTTGTCAATTTCGGAAATTGTTTTACGTAAAAAACGTGTAGTTTAGTTTTAACTTTACTAATTGGACATACAGTTGGGCGATCACTAATTGCATTGCAAACTTCGTAAATAAAGGAGCGAAGTAAAAAACGTCTGAGAAAAGGACAAATCTGGTGCGGGAGTCAGAATTTATGTGGCGCGTTGCCTTTTTTCAATTTAGACGGATGAAGCGTGAGAGTCGGTGACATAAAAACGCTATGGACTTTAAAATGGAGTAAAAAAAATCTTTCGATACAATGAGCTTAATTGCTATTTAATCATGATTAATCATTCAATATGTTATTATTATTATATGTAGAAGATTTATGAGATAGTTGAGAAGTGTGTCAACGGATGATTGATATACAAAGCAACTTAAATTGATTAATTCCATAATGTACCCACTTCCTCCAAATTGAGAGCAAAATAAAGGCAATTTTTCTTTTAATTGATACATTTTGTCAACAGATCTTTCCAGAAATCAAAGAAGATTGTACATTCGATTTGAGGTTTTTTTTTGAAATTTGTTATATCGAGGGATCCCATTGAGGGATTTAAAAGTAACACATGTATTTTATGTAACAATTGTGTCCAAAAATACTAAGAACTGATATGTGAATTTATCTGTATAAATGCTCTATATCAAAAACTATGAAACACTTTATTCGACTTACTATTATACTATATTGTTACTATATTACTTTAAGTATTTTATTCATTCGGAATTTTATTTGTGCTGGCAATAAACATTGAATTATATTTGTCAGCGAATAATACAATATATTAGTGTATTATATTATACAACTGTATCATAATTATAGTTATATTTGTTTTATAATTGCGAATATAAAGTTACAATGTTCAGAGAATAGGTAGGTTAGGAAATTTGCTATTTTAAATTTTTGCGTAACATAGCTAAAACGTTAAAAAAAACTAAGTCTATTAATAAATTCGCGAGCTACATACACACACACACACACACACGTCAAACTTGTTAAAAGGTCAATAGCGGATTATAATAATTATAATAATATTTTATGTATGTTATTCATAATCACAACTTAACCATAACACTAATAGATGCTTCAATATAATTGGGTTGATATTCTGAATACCTACATTCCGAAGCTCCTCAAATAATATCATCATGTTCTTAAATCTCTCAGGGGAATAAAATTCGCTGTAATTATTGTCTAATATTACGATGTTATTTACTTAGGTATCATTTTACTAACCTAATTTACTTCTTACACTTTATTCCATTTTTGTACAGTTTCTTTTAAGTATTTTTCGTAATGCTTGTTTAATTTAAACATTCCTTCAGCGTAAGTAGAGGAAAATTGTTCCTGTGCGAATTTATCAGTATGTTATCACTGTATTATGAAGTCTATAACCCATATAGGCTTTCAACGAAGACGTTGGCAGCAATAAACAAAACGCGTTTTAATCCGTTAAAAAGTATTTACCCTCTAAATGCATAATACTCGAGCGAGAACTTAACACAGGTCAATCCTGTGAGGGGCAAAGAGCGCGACGCGGGAGGAACGAGCCCGAGCTACATCCGCCGTGTTGTTAGCAGTATGGGATGTTAGTAAGGGCTGCCACGTGGGTATAAACGTTGTTATATAGGTACTACTTGTGCTGTGAGATCTTTATTTTTGTTAATAAATTATTGACTATTATTGTTTTGACGACTGCGATTGTCTAGGCGGTTTGAATTATTACTCCGAGATCAAATACTACTATTGTATGCTTTTCTTTATACTGTGTTACTAATCGTCGTAGCATTAAGATTTTCGTTTATTTATTTTATACTCATAAAAAAGTAATTAGTTTCTTATTGCCTCAGAAAAAGTATAAAATTAACATATATACGAGTTCGTCGTTGATAAAAAAGTGTACCCTCTCTTAGTCTACAACTGAGAGATGGGACTTTCGGTTAAAAATTCAAAGGAGTCCCAGTTAGGAGGTTGCTCTGTTTGAGCGTTTTTTGTTTACGTCTGTGGATGACTAGAGATGCCTTATTCATTCCGCTCCTGTTTTATTGATAATTTCAATTTGATTAAAATGTTTCGGGCGGATTGTTTTTCATTTGTTTGGCCTAGATTCTAGTATTACGGTGAAATGGGACTATATATGTTGATTCAAAAATACTATAGTATTTCATATATACTCAAGTTTAGTTTGTAGAGAGATTATCTCTCTACATACTAAACTGTATGCAGTTGTATACAATTTTGTTATAATCTGTATTTAATTGCCATGCTTTACATGCCATAATTTGTGTGCACAATAAGTTTTATCCCAATCGGTTCTTCTTTTTACGTACATTTTTACTTTTACACATAATATTATTAATTAAATTCATTTACACATTATCGCTTTTTAATTATCGCAAATTTTGTTGAAAATAGTATGAAACCATGTAAGCTGTACATACAAATGTATTATCTAAACTCAAATAATATTATAAAGACGAAACATTTCTATTTTGTGTGTTTATTTAAAATGACTTCACACAAAACAAATGCAGTGATTTTAAAAAATTCTTTGAAAGCTGAATCTTCATCACATTTTAAATCAAAACGATTGTTTATTTTGAAATCCGTGTGACATTTTACACATGTTACATGGAGGTATAAACTACAACGTCATACATACAAGGTTAGACAGCACATGGTTAGGTTACCCTGTCAGACGAATAATAACCAGCTCTTATGGATTCAAAAGCAGCACGATGAAACACAGTGGGGTATTAGTCAGTAGGAATCCAACAAAGCTCACGGCTCCTTCCCCGGGGGCCCTGGGTAATTATGCAAGATTTTCCCACTTAAAAAAAAGTTACCCTGTCAGCTAGTGTAACATAAAGAGGTATATATATAGTAAATTATACTAGAAATATCTTTCTTAAATATCATTTCGATTCCCTAGGGACAAGTGTGATATTACAGTCACGGTTAGTTATTGCCAGGCGAAAGTTCGGGCGTAATTAAGCACAGAAAAAAGGTAATACGCATGTCAGATGTTTTTGCTCTGGGGATAATGCGAAGCGCGCGTGCGTTGTGGCGCGGGGGGTCGGGGATAGGCGTGAGCGGTTTGAAAATACATGCACATTTTGTTTTGTTTGAAAGAAAATAAGTGTTTCGAGATGTTGACATAAAAAAATTCAGTTAAAACAAAGTACAAATGAGCTTTACGCTCGCGGCGCGTTTTTAAAGGAAATTCCCATCGGATTGAGATTTTTTGACCGCCGTAAAGAGAACCCTCCAACTATAAAAATCATACTATAATATTGCTCCATGGTAACGTGATAGGGAGACAAATATTAGGGCAATTATACTTTTTTGTATTAACGAAACTAAGGGCGATAACTTATTAAAACAGGTAAATGAAGAATTTAGTTTGTATTTTACATGTAAAGAAAATTGTCGCTGTGAGCATGTCTTGACCTTGCATCCAATCCTCTGTTATCTCCAACTATGACGGTAAGGAAATAAAAAATTAAAAACTAACATATCATAAAAAAATGCTTTTATGAAATAGCGATTTAAAATGAGAATTAATTACAGATAAGAAATTCACTTTTTCGTGCGAGTATACTTATGCAGTTGTTTTAATATATCTGTTAATATTTGTCGGTCCGGAATCGTTATCGTTATAAATTTTTAATTTTTTTTACATTTCGCTCACGTGAAGCTAGCGAAACAGCTTATACATAAATAGGATGTAGAGTTTGTTTTTTTAAAATGTTATGTAATTTAATTGTTATTAATTAACAATTCTGTATGAAATCCTGTCTAAAACTTTTAATTGCGTGAATGACTAAAGTATTTAATCCTATAAAATTTAATCACAAAATATTTTATTTCGGTAACTCTCAAACAAATCCTCTTATATCTTAAGCCATGCAAAAAGGGTGCTTGAACTAAGAGAACTTTGAGTGAGAAAGAGACGGCCGTACTTTTCTCAGTCCATCGAATGTTTATCAGTAAGCTGTGTTTACATAATGATTTTACTGTGAAAACCCGACTGATTTTTACGAGCCACAAATCACTGAACTTTAGTACGCATTAACCTAGCCATATATACACTTATCTAGTATGCATAAAAATTTATTTCAATGCATATAAAAGGAGAGGTTATGTGGCTTTTGTTTTATATATTGCCGCAGTTATTAAATTTCATGAAAGAGATAAGTTTGGGAGTTCAAAATAACATCCACCTAATGGAATACTCGGATTTCTTGCATTTGTTGAATTGATTTATAGTAGTATTATGATACACACGAAATATAACGGATATGCCTGTAATATTTTTCCAGTCCTTACCCACCTTTAGCGCGATTGTCAAGGTCACGAAGCGCAAAATTCGGAATTACTCACTACGATATGCCATTTGTCTTACCACGAGCACGTGTAGGAATAGCAAGAAAATTATTTTTTTCATTATTAGAGAAAAAAATTTGTGCGATTTACACGCACATGTTTTTATCGTGTATCTAGTAAAACTTGCAATGTGCACACAGATAAACATTACTATGTATATGTATAGTATATGTAGTAGGCAATCGAAATTTTCATATATGATGTATAAGTATTTTTGTTGCCACTATAACACCAATGATAAAAAATCGTGGTTAAGCAACGGTTGGCACGACCCGAAATTTGATGGGTGACCATTTCTTTTTTTCAGTTGCTCTTTATCTTATTCGTACAAAACTTTTAGTGTCACTATTCCAATTTCTGGCTCGCTCTTGACCGCTTTTACAATTTTTTCTTGTTTTTTTTTTAACTTTTAAAATCTATCTTATTATATATAACTTGCATTAATTAAACCTATATTACTTTAAATTAAAGCTATCGTATCAATGAAATGCATTCAAAATGCACTTGAAACTTTATAGCCCAGTTTCCTTTATGCGAGGTTTTACGACATACCGGTCTGTTTTAGTGTCCATTGAAAACTACGGAAGACTATCGATAAACTCAAAATCAAACTCAAACTCAAATACGATACTATTAATGTATTGATAATCTTTGAATAAAATTGTGTATGTTGGTAATTCAAATTGCAAATTTATGTGTATAATAACATTGTTATCTACGTTAAATATTTACTCGGTTACCGTGTTTTATATGTAAAATTCTAAAAACCCGGTGGACCGACCGAATATAAGTTGATTATATATCTATGGTGACATACTACATAAAGTTTAAGCAACTACACTTATAAATATGTGAAATAATGTAACCTATAGCTAGGTACTTTTCCATTAAATGCAAAACGTTTTATTGAATGCTAAAAAGGATTTCTTACTGGATAGTTTTCAATCACTGAAAGTCAGGTAATATGAAATCTCTTTGTGAAATCGTTTGATTTTAAAAGTTCAGTGGATTTCACGGTCTGGGGGATTTTTATTGAGGAAAAACGTCTCGTGTAAGTGGAGAGACTGTGCAGCTCCAACGTTTTATTACGATAATTAATCGTGCTACTAATTGTGCGGCGATAAAGGTCAATAAAACGATGTGTCATTGGGGAAAATGTTACTTTAAGCTGTAGAAAATAAGCTCTAGTTTTGCTTCTTAGATAAAATACCTTGTTATATAGAAAGAATATATTTATTATTACAAGCAAACATAACACATATATTGTGTCTTGCGATTATTATTAGCTTTCTATCACACTGCTGCAAAAACAAAGAGTAAACTTTTTTTAAGTTATCGTTGGTAAAGTAGCTGGTAGGTTGTCTGTGCGCATAAACATTGGCCATCTTTGTAGAGAAGAATTGATGAGAGGAAATAATAAATGCTGTAATTACAAAATTTTGTATTATGTAAAAAGTAGAATTTGAAGCCTATGCCTAACTTAAAATGAAAACTATAATAGTGATTCTATACAAGTAACATAAAGCTGATTAGTTTGTTTCTTTGTTTTAACTCGCTTATCTCAGGCGAACTGTGAAAATTGCCACTAGTATGGTAAAAGTGAAAAGTATACAATATTGTTTATGTAGTAATGTATAAATCACATTAAGTAAATCACTTACGAGAAAAAGTTATACTACACAATGTTATCTTTCAAGATACCCGGATGACGTTTTCATTTATAAATAACAAGGATTCAACTTTCTATCCAAGTTCTTAAGAAGTTCCTTAAATCACATTCCGTGTCATGCAAGATGTCCTGCTGTACAATGTTCTTTATATTCTTTGTCACTTCGTACGGAAATATATCTAAGGGGTGTATAATGGCACGAAAGGTGTGTCATTTTAGGACGGTATGATTTTTGTCTGTGTCAATTTGGTATGTACTTTATTCATTTACTTACAAAGGCTTACTAACTTGATGCATGATTGATGATGATTTGGAACTGATTATATAAGATTGTTCAAACTGTTAAATTGTTATTAATGTATTCCCTTATTTATGTCAATATTAAATAATCACTCACATGACTTGAACAACGAGATGAAGTGTTAATTTCTATGAATGTTTTATACAACGTCGCTTGGACATCTCGCGATCTTATAATGGGCGATTGTGTTGTTTATAGCACATCAACTTATTGTAAATAAGAATTTAACGAAGAAAATGGGAGAGCTTCTCATAATTATGATGATTAATGACGTCACTATGTTAAATGATCTATATATGTTTGCAATTCTTTTGTTTTGTGACCCTGATTGCGAACTAACGTAGCCAACGGTCTAACGGAACTAAAAATAATAATAGAAAGTTTTGCTTCAACAAAAGTTGTTGGAATCTTTTTGTTAAACGAGAGCTGGTAGAGGATTCTCCGCACAATATCCAGTTACCAAGAACTTAATGATCTGAGTGAGCGATTGCTTCGTTTTAAAAGGTCCGATTTCCGGGTAAATATCAGATTTAATTAATTGATCTCTTTAAGTGTTTTGTTCGTGAGTGTGCTTTTGTTACCTGTAACAATGTACGCATAATGAAATTGTGAGATAACACCGAATTACAATTTCACCATAGAATGCTTACACAAGTATTAATGTATGCGTTTATATATAAAATCGGAGTATGTGTAAAGATTATTTTGGTATTCTAGTTGTGAACGTATCAAAATATTTAGTTTTGAATAATATTGAACATAATTAAGTAGTCTATTTGATAACTGCAACATTTTATGTTATTGTTATGAGATAAACGATATCTGTAATTTTAATTTTTTCATATAATACTAAATTAACCTTGGATGTATAGTATTAATATAAAGTGTAGTGCGTATTATTTTTTCTTATTTTTATATTCAATTAAAATACAATTAAGAACTAAGCAATTGTAAATTGTATTTTAATCGAATGTAAAAATGTCTGTATTTCTGTTGATCTGTACAATGTATATTATAATATTCAAGTTGTTGTCATGAGCTACTGACTGTAATTTCGATTCTATTATATTCTCTCTCTATGTAATATTCTGTGGGACGTTATCACACATTTTCTGAACCAAAAAATCTTATGTTCTAATTTAAAAGGTTTCCCAAAACGTAGTCAATTAATTAAAGAAGCTATCCATGCAATACGAATATCATTTCTCTTATAAGGCTCTATATAATGGCTATTGGATTCGATGATTCAAGTGATACAATGAAAAGGCGTTATCTGCTGTCAAAAGGGTCTGAAATCAGTGGGAAAAGATGTGATTTTGGGATTTTTTCAGACGTATACATTACATTACTGTATTTGTACGGGTTATGTATTTCTTAATATAAAGCGATGTAGGTTATTGGTCATTGAACGTTGAATTCTTTTATATTATTTTGTTATTTTCATGAAGTAATTAATTATATTTTGAGAAGCTTTAAATGCATATATCGCTACAGACTGTCATGACAGTCGATAATAATATAATAATTTAATAGTACGTTATCTTCCCTCCGTGATGCTTTAAAAGGTAGATCCCCTTGCCTTTGCAGATCGCTCTAAAATTATTCTCCAAAGCAAAGTAATATTTTTATGAAAATCCATATAACATCGTATATGTGATCCCTTAGACATTTAATTTTCAATTTGAATAACAAATTTGATCTGTGTTGTGTTCTTTCAGTAGTCGATAATTAGTTTATAAATAATTACTACTCTTTATTATCCTAAATAGGTGATCTGTAGATTTTTGAAATTTAACTAAATAAAATTCTAAATAATTTTAGGGACGTACGTCAGAGCGCGGTACACGCGGGGGGTGGGGCCAACGCGGACGGCAGTCGTAGCCCGCGCGTAGCTCGCAACAGCCGCTACGCCGTAGCGTGATTCGCGTAGTGACGTGTGGCATCTATGGTACAATAGTGTAAGCGTGATACTCTAAATTGATACACATATGAGTGAAGTGTGTGAGTGTGTGAGTGTTGCACTAAGGTAATGTTTGCGATTCTGGGTATGTTTATGTTATTTTAGAATTCTGTTACTGTGGTAAATGTTGTTATATCCATGTACCCCTAACCTTTGACTAGGCAGTAGCAATTTCCATTTCATGGAAGATAGATTTTTCAAAAAATCGAATGATTGCAAGAGATAATGACAACAGAATAATTGATAAACGTTTTTATAAAATTAATTGAGTACATCAAAATATAATTATCCGGTAAAATCCAACTGTATAAATTACAAACAAATATTATATTATAAAAAATAACTGGAGCCAAAGAGTACCTTTTATGGAAATTAAGAGACGCTGTATTTTCACTGGAATTCATTAAAATTTAAAGGCTTTATAATAACGTTTTGTAAATTATGTTTTTCGTAGCATCGTAGCACAAATTTTATACGTTCATCATCTTGAAGCCAGCATGATGCTGTTATTAACTTAATAATACTTTTTAACAGTTACATTTGAGTTAGTTTTCGTTAATTAGATATTTTTAAATATAATTGGTGTGATTACTCTTAATTCTCAACTAGCCAAATGTTTCGTTAGTGATCACTGCAGTGAATTTGTTGTAACATATTCAGTTATTATTTGTCACTGGTTTACTCTTGTGATTTTATGTCTGTGAAATATTATGAGACCCTTTAGTGAGTTTAAGGGAGTCGCTTTCATCTGATATTATTTATACATAAAATTGTTTAGATTTGTATTCATGTTTAGTTTCCAATACTATAGCATTCGTCCAGTTTTGTTGAAGGAAATTATGACGATAATTTTTTATTTTATTGCTAGACTAGCTGCGCCCCGTGGTTTCACCCACCTAAGTCCATATCCCGTAGACGTATGTGTAATTCCAGTTATCCAGCTATCTACGTACCAAATTTTGTTGTAATCGGTTCAGTAGTTTTTGTAATCGGTTCAATAGTTGTTGTAATCGGTTTAGTAGTTTTTGCGTGAAAGAGTAACAAACACCTACATCCTTTCGCATTTATGATAATAATAGGACGAAAAATGGAAACAAAGGTTCTACTGTTAAACGATTATTAAAAAAAAATCCTTTTGTCTGTATGCCAGTATACAAAAGTAGCAATTAGTATATTTTATTCTAGTTCTTATTGAGTATGATGCACGTTGTGTTTTAACTGATTTCTGAAAAAGAAGAGAAGGTTCTTTTGTATGTTATTTGATATTTTCGACAACTATGAAGCGACTTTATAAACCCATTTTAATATTATTTTTTGTATCATTCGAACCTGTATATCTATTTACCATCTACGTGGCGGTAGGTTAGCATTAATTTATTTAACAACAAATTACAAAACAAACTCTTAATCATTATTAAACAAGCAAATTATAAATAGATATACCGAGTTTAGCTTTATTTACAAGTCACCAAAGCTTGATTTTGTACAATAATGAGTAAAAAAAAATACTTAAACATAAAATCTACACTAAATAAAAAAAATAAATTCATCAAAAACAGTCAAAATTTTGTAAAAAAAATATTAAATTCATTTGAACAGTACGTATTATGTAGAAAATAAATAGATTCTTCTACGTTGTGTCTATTCACTGATCGTTCGAGCTATCATCGACTTCTAATAGTTGAGTGGATATTGTATTTTTTGTATTTCGCTCTTTAGTGCCTGTTTCTGGTCGAAAAGAAGAATAATATAAATGTGGTTAAAAACGTGTCTTATTGATCATAAAATTCGATAATTAGAACATTTCAGTCATAGCTTTACAACACTGAGAAATTAGAAAATACGTTATAACTCTTATATGAGTTGAAGTTTAGATGTTCCTACCAATATTATAAATGAGATAGTCTTGTTGTCTAAACTACGTACGTAGTTTTTATCCCTAAAATCCCACAGAAGCGGGGGGATGATGCGGGGGATACGTGCGGCGAAAATCTTCCTGTTTTATCCCTTGACTGAGCGTAAAAACGTAAAGATGAGTTAATAAGTAAAAACCACTAACTTTGATTCACTCTAGTTGAAATCGCAAAAGGCATCTAAATACCTTGAACTAAATTTCCATTTAAAACACAATTTTCGCCCGCTTCTTTGCGAGTGCAGTCAAGGGAATAGACAGTCAGTCCCGGGATTTACCTGGTATAGTTGCCGTTCCTGCAGGATTTCTGTAATAAAAACTACTCCATGTCCTTTCTTGGCTCTCAGACTATCTCTGCTCCCAAATTCATTCATATCGATTCAGGCGCTTGGGCGTGAAGAAGAGGCAGACAGAAAGAGTTACAATACCTATAGTATAGGTTAAATCGAAATAAAAGTATAATAACAATGTAAAACAACAGAAGAACTAACAAAGACTGTAAGACATTCCAGACTAGCTATTGTATAAAGACACTTTTATAAAATAAGTATTATAACAGATTTATGAAGGTTACATTGGAAAAAGCCTCAACTAAAAAGCTAATATAACTTACACAATAAAGATTTATTCGTACAAGTATTGTGTATCCAAAATAATTTCTTTTTGTCGGATTAAGCGACTATTATTACATAGGCTGAGGGCGGGGGAAGGGGAGGGTGGATGACGTTGATTCATTACCAGAGGTTTCCTACAATATGTCTAGTCTTGTATAAAACTTGTATGTAATAAAACGTTATCTAGTGTAAAAGCTGCGGCTTATTTCTTGGAGATTTTGGTCCTTGAAAGAAAAAAAATAGTAATCTCTGTTAAGTTACCTGTCTTTTTCGCTTTGAATTTTTTCTTTATTTATAAACGAGAGTAAGATTAATGTTTGTTAAATTTGATTTTAACATATTGAATATATAACATCGAACTTAATATAACGCGTTTTAAATTTTGAAATACTCAAAATTTTCTGATATATATAGTATTCGTATAAAATTAAACACGTGAAAAATAACAGTTATATAATGACGAATTTACTTAAGCATTGTTACATTGATTGTAAAGGACTTACTTCTATAACATCACCAGCGGACCTGGCAAAGGTTGTTCTGCTTTAATCAATTCTTTGTGTTTGCTTGATGTGTTTGCTATTCTGCACTATCCTATATGCACAAATAATAACTTAAAATAATAATCGGTCCAGCCGTTTTGGAGGAGTTTGGTAACAAACGCTGCGACACGATAATTTTTTAAACTAGATATATTTTGTGTTACTTTCTCTATATGCATCTTAAAGTATACACGAAATCGCGAAATGCTACACCATCTTTGGATATGCGATACATTTATCAGTTAGGTCCTGTTAGGTTTACTAACTCGATGTAGAAGCCAAATGTGTTCACTTATTCACTTAAGAAATTATGAAAATTCTAAAATTGGGTTGATTAACGATTAACTACGCATCGTGTCTGTTTATGCTAAAAATTAGCTCGCTGAAATGTGGCGATTGGTAAAAGAACGATAAATGCTGCTATTTCTTAATGAGTAATGTTTGAGAAACTAAATAAATTGGTTTATAACCGGTTGTAAACATCTTTGGGACTTAGTATATCGCTTTACTTTCAGGAAAATAGTTTGTGTTGAAAGAGATATGCCAAATAGCTTTCTATTTAAGAGTTTTATATAGGTATAGATAAATTAAGATTGAATGGGATTTTGATATACAAGGTGCTAGATCCTAATAATTTTATTATACTTTCTAGTCCTTAATAAACAAGATTTTTTAAGAATTCATGTACGTTTGTGACTCTGTCACGCGAAAACCATTGAACTGATTTTCTTACTACTTGAAGTGATGGAGCTCATATACGAGATTTATATATAAGTTATAGAAATACTTGATTCCTCTTCCTCCCGGACCACGCTCAAGTGCAGTTGTGTTTATAACCGTATAAATTTTTATTCATTAAATTAGCAATTTACCACAATATAA
>NC_052109.1:1232331-1288240 GCF_012273895.1 Zerene cesonia
ACACAGGTTTTTTCTTAAACTTACTAGGAGGTCCCTACTACTCCATATTTTGTAAAATTGGAAATGAAATAAACTATTATTATTATTATTATTATTATTATTACTTGATTTTTCCCGCGGTTTGTCCGCGTAGTTTGTATACAGTCTGCCTCTCCATTAAGGAAAATGGCGTGTTCTCTGCTGGTATGAAATAGGTCTCCATTAGGCGTCAGCCTATTCGCGTCTCACTGGTTACAAAAAATACGAAATTTCTCTCATTAACTCTAAAAAGTAGATATCCTTATTACGGGCTTTTTGCCTCCCTAAAACATATTAAAATAATTTGCTAACTTTATTATAGAGTTGCATTATAACATTGCTTTCCAAATGATATTTACTTAACTTTATTGTTATTGTTATTTGTAATTGCTTTTGTTCTATCAAACAGTTTATTTTATTGCAAGTGTAGATCATTATTTTATTATAAAAATTTGTGGTTATTTTGTTATGTACAAACTTTTTATTTTATTCGTAATTTATTTATTTATTTTAACACTTTATTGTGCTGCCAACAAAATACCAAAACAAAATTTATACTTAAACAAATATGAAGGTACAGCACAGAAGGCGGCCTTATCACTTGTAAGTGTTCTCTACTAGATAGCAACGAATGAATTTAATGATGGCAACATGTTAATAAATGTTTTTATTAGAAATAGAAATACTTATTTGCCATCATGGAATAGTATCTTTAAAATCTAAAACATAACATAAAAATAACAATAGTGGCAAAAAGCGACCGGTATAAAATATTTTTTTAATATAGATGGTTATAGATTGAAACTCTGCGTACAAAGAATGTAAAGAAACCACTTTTAACATAAAGTTCTGCACGCGATACAGGTTATAATTTCCTAACTTATCTGACTTCAGACAAAGGTTAAGTTACAGCCGTGCATCTGGCATGTTAGTCTAGAATCTAAATACCAAATCTAGATAGTCTAACGAGCTAAGAACGCAGCTACATCAGAGGATGATTCCGTTAAAGTTTCCGTTTAGAATTAGAAAAAAGACACGTAAATATGAGTATGCGAACACACTTTTGTAGAATTTAGTTTTTTATGAGATTATAGTTATAACATTTTTGATACAATTGTTTTATTCGTTCAGTATAACAATCATATCCATTTCTGTATCGAAACACATACTAATAATACTAATGTTCAAGATTGATTGATTGATCGTACAAAGCACCAAATAATGCAATTAAATGTATAGCAATAAGTATATTAATTAATAATTTATACACACTTCTTGGTTTTGAATAAATATTACATAACTCTAACTGTTTTGCAGCGGTCAGCAATCGTTTGCCTCCACCATAAAAATAGAAAGGCATTACTTACGGGTGGTCAAAAAGTTCAGGCCCTTAGCACGCGAGCCCGTCACAAGCATATATATAAAAAAAGTAAAATAACAATTTAAAAGTCGTTAATCTTTACATGCACTGTGGGCATGTTTAACCCCGAGTGGTCGCGTGATTTCACCGTCAACAGGCACGCAATGCAGCTGTTTTATAGAAGCCCATCCCGGGGCCCCATTCTTTATAAGGACGGAGATTTAAAATTAAATTTCATAAACATTCCAAGTTTGTTATATTAAAGTAACATTGAATCACAAAATAATACTTATTAGTATTATTTTGTGATTTTAAATAATCCTATTAATATTATATATGCGAAAGATTGTAAGAATGTATGGATGTTTGTTACTCTTTCATACAAATTCTATGTTTTCATCTGTGTGAAATTTAGTACAGAGATAGATTATAGTCTGGATTAATACAAAGGCCACATTCTACCACGATACCATGCGAAAGAAGCCACACGTTCCAGCTAGTGACAGTACTATATTTATGTTAAAGAAATGCCAGTTTGCAAATTTATCGACCCAAGAAAATATTTAATATTTTCACGTGCTAAGTGATTTTATACAGTGATGTTTTGATAACCGTTATAAAACAAGAAAAGTTGTAAAAAGAACACAATTCATTACTAACAGCATAAAGTGATAATTTAGGGCATTTATCTTAATTCATAGTTTGTCGTCGCCATAGCTCAGGGTTCGAAATTAAATTTACGGTCGTGACTTTATCTCAGGAATGTAAGCTAGATTCTGAGTCGACTTAAAGATAAATCGACGACTCGACGAATACTTGTGAAACAGTATAAAAAAAATAAAATAACTCCGTTTCGCTGGAACTTTTGTCTTGTCCTCTTATTAATCGGTACAGAATACACTGTGTTTTATTATTTACTGTGAGTATAAGCTATGTTGATGAATGCAATAAAAGAATCTCTATGGAACAATAATATGTTTTATGTGCAGCATTATTATCTCAACATAAGTCGAATTGTAGCTACACGTGCAGTTAAATTTTATATTATGTGCTTTAGTCTATGGCTTTTGTGAATAAATAAAATCGTTAGAACTCCGACCATGGTGGCCATCTCAGGGGAGATTAGTTGACTGCGTAGATGATATTATAGCGTATGTTCATACGCGAAGATATATGGTCTTCATATTTTAGCTGTCGGTTATAATGGCTCGTTCAAATGACGGGATATTATGTTTATTGTATGTTTGCAAGTTCACACCGTATTGGATGAACGAAATTGAGATAATTATGTATGAAAAATAGGATAAAAGTTTTTGAAGTGAAAAGCCTGTGTACACGTATACACTAATACATCGACTATTTCTGACTGTATTATGTGCGCGTTGGACGCTTTTTGGATAAGTATAATTTTCATATGTAACTAATAAATAAAACATAATAAAATTCATATAATTTTTGCATACAGTTTTAATTACTCTCAACTTAATAGTTCCGTTTTCACTTCTATCGGCAGTCCCACGACTGCTACTGTTTTTTTTTTATTACATTTTGTACTTAAAAATGCTGTTTTATTAGTAGATACATACTTATTAATAAAATAAGAATTTTATTCAAATAAAGTAGGTAAAAAATGTTTTACACATACCAGTTTGACTTTTCATTTTAACCTGGGTACGAATTTTAACTCTTTAGTATTAGTGTTCGAACCGATAAGCATTAAATTCAATCTTCTGGGAGACTTCATGAAGACTGAGACTAGCAAAGTACCAATTTGCTGATGAAAATCGCTCGTTGAAACAGATGTAGAATTTAGAATGGCCCAAGTAGCTAAATTTATACTTAAAACTATTCATACTTTAAAAAAAAACATGTTTTATAATGGAATAGACAATTGTTATTGCGATACACTACAAGTGGCTCGATTAAGGAAGGTAACCGATCCGATCTAATTATAGCGGATGCTACGCGACGTACTTTGTTCTATACCCTCAGGTGACATCTCTTTTTTTCTTTCATGTCAGTATAGCTTGCGCTTAATAATTATGTTAGCATATATCGGTATAAGATGTTGAATAGATTATAGTACTATGTTGTATGATATATGGCGTGGCTTTTTAATTTAATTAGTGAGAAATACTTCCTGCTTATAAGTCACCAGTGGTTGGCCCCGGTTTCACCCGCAGTACATTATTATCATTAATACAGTATATATTCATTTGTTTAACTATTCAACAAGATTGTAGAAGGAAGAAAATTAAAAAAATAATGTGGTTGTAAAAGAAAGTGTAGAATTTTTATTTTATTTTGTTTCGGCCTTATCGCTTAGAAGTGATCGTTATTATTTATATCTAAGAGATTACGTATATATGACAGTGACATATTTTTTAAATTGATCCAATAGTTCTTGTGCTTCAGCTGTATATATTAAATGATTATATTATAAATAATAATTGTTCACTTAGGAGCATGTTTGCTTGATGACCTTTTTGAAACCAACTGTAATTTAGAGATGTTTCGATTATTTTAATAAGTTTAAAAATGGTTAGTCGAGATGTATCTCTTTCTTAAAAATGGCGACGCATAACCTTGGTATACTATTCAGTTTGTGTGAGGTCAACGACTTCATTACAAAAGTCTAAAACTTTGCCTATTAAGCCTTGTTATGAAAATGAATCCATAATTTCTCGAAGTTTGTACTACAATAGCCTTTCATTTTTTAATTCAGAAAGGTGGTAAACATACAAGCTGACAGAACTCCTTTCACGTTATACTGGATATTTCGATGCAAAGATCACGCATTCACTTAACAGTTGTAATAGGAGAGATGCCTCAACAGCACAATAAGTGCTTTATCAAGTTTTTCAAACCAAGCATGGTCTTGAACCAGCTAGGTTTATTACTCTTGGCTGAGCTCCAGGCCCATAATTACTTTGTATGCAGTGCGCTTAAGACCCAGAGAACAAAAGTAATAAATAAGATACCGCTTGGATATTTCGTTTAGTTACTATAAATTTGAAAGCATTGTGCCTGTGTGTATTATCCAGAGTTATGGATGTTAAATGTTATATTATTTATTGATATAAGCTTAGTTAATAAATTTAATCTAGGTTTTGGTGGATTTACTGTTATTGTGCGCGCATTGTTTTCGGTTTCCATAATGTCTTCAAATAGCTCTCACATATTCCATTATTGTGTCAAATGAAGGACCTTAACTTCTATTTGTTGATAATAAGGTCCAATTGCTGATAAGAAAAGTAAATTCATACAAATTAGGTAAAATGACAAATGTCTGTATGCTGCACAGGGCCCCAGATATGCCAAGTCCAGCCGAGGCTTATACAGTGTTTCGTGACTGACTTCAGTTTGCTCGCGACTAAAGCGTCATTTTCCTTACAAGTGTTAAGTGTGGCCAATTATTGTGGCGTTTTCCGTATTTTTTGGTTATTTATCCTTTATTTTCGTTCACTGGTGAATTTATGTATGAATATTCAAACGATATTATGTCGTATTAGCTAAGTTTTATATATTTTATGGAAATTATTTTAAAATTTATACAAAAACAAAGACGATACGTATAATTGTGTGTTTGAACTTGTTACTAAGTTTATCGGATGGTGAATATATCAATTTTGGAATGTATTGTCAAGGTAATTTTTTTTTCATAAATACATTTTTAAGACGCAAAATAAATGAAACGCTTCATAAGTGATGATTTTACTGATTTAAATGGAATTTATTCATTGTCTTGTTAAGCTTGTCCGTATAAAGAAGATTTACATTTTATTTTAAAATATAAAATATTCCACTATTCGTCACTAATTCTTTTTCATACAATCTAGAAAAGAAATGACAGTTAAGCTTAATTATTTAAAACAACTAACTCGATACATGTCTTATTCAAGATCAGCGATTGTATAATACTACATAGCATTTACGACGCTTGACGCGGTGAGGCTCAGGGCTGTGAACACCCACATTTCAATTGATTATTAACACCAGAAAATAAAAACATTTTATTGTAATGATAATTAATTAAGAAAATTATAAACAAGAATGCCTGTACTAAATTTATATAAATCATTCGAAATAAAGTTTCATAATTAAATATTACATCAAAAACCCGCTTCTGAGCAATTGGCCAGCTCGTACCGGGGAGGGTACCACATCCCCACAGAAGATCAGTTTGACAGTTATATCATTTATAATATAGAGTTGTTTTTATCCAGAGTATCATAATAACTTAATATTCTAAATTCTATAGTTTATCATCATTATAGTATACGGCTCACACGTAAACATATTGTCAGTGGCAGCCCTGTCAGGTACATAACACGTGTTTCCAACAAGAGTTTGCATTTAATCTTAGATTAATTCGTAAGGTCTAATTCAGACAGAAGTACGAGCGACACGTCATGACTTGTTTATTGGATACGTTAGATATGTTAGGTGCGTACAGCGCGAGTGACGGCGTGCGACTGAATAATTAATGTGTCCGCATCCACAGATTATACAAAGTTGCCATTTCGTCTATGGATTTATTCAAAATCTGTGGTTTGTTTTATTGATATGCTCAATATAGTCTGTATTATTTAGTCACGTTTAAATATTCTTATCTTTTTATTTTGATTAATTACTTGGCTACAAGGCTTTGAATGATATTTTTGAGGACGACACAATTTATTTGTAGGTAAATTGTTGAATAAATCTTAAGTAGGATTGGGAGGGCTTTAGAAAATTAATTCATTTGTAAGAAAGAAATATTAGAATACGAGGTTAATAGAAATTGTAATAAGTGATTACTTAATATAAAAGGTTAAATTAATTTATTGTATTGTATAATACAACCAACAACTAAAAGACAATCAACAATATATTGTTGATTATAATATATATATATATATATTGTTGATTATATTATAATAATCAATTTATTATCAGTTATGGCTAATCAGAGGGCGAATATTTATATATTCTGATTACAATAAAATATGAAATATAAATTAACATTAATCTTTGTAATAAATTACTTAAATCGACTTATATCATTTTATAATAAAACGCTTAAAATATCCTATTAATAATGTAAATGCGAAAGTTTGTAAGGATGTGAGTGTGTTTGTTGCTCTTTCACATAAAAACTACTGAACCGATTGCAATGAAATTTGGTACGTAGACAGCTGTACAACTGGAATAACATATAGGCAACTTTTTATCCCGATGTTCCTACGGAATACGGATTTACGCGGGTGAAACCGCGGGGCGCAGCTAGTATATCATAAACCTACCCATAGGTAAGTGAGTTGTATTCATCATTTCAATTCTTCTATTGCAATAGGAACAAAAATGATGATGAAAACTGGAAGAAAACACAAAGGATGATGCTGATTTTAGTACTGTTTTCATTAAAGTACCCGGAATTCCCTTTACGACCTATATGTTTGACAGGCCATTGTTTCATTTAGTTTAACTATAAAATGTAAGCCATTACTTTACGCAATAGTTTGGATGGGTACGTGTTTATATCGCAACTCGATTTATTGCTATTGTATGGTACATGTATTAGTGTGAAGCGATAAAATCAATAATTTTATGAACGCAAAAGTGTGTTTGTTTGTCTATTACGTCTATGTACGTCACAATGTATGCTTTTATGATATGATTTTTTATCTGGAGATAGTTAAAGGGCTAGATATTAATGTATAGAATGAATAATGTTAATTGAATAATGTAGAAACGGTAGGACAGATGTTGCTCTAGTCGTAAGAGTATGACTTTTATTTATGTCATAGCGGGCAACTGAGCTGGCGATTCGCCTGATATGATGAAGGGATAGGGAAAGGATTGAAGACGGGAGGAGAGAAGGAATGCACTGCACGGGAAAGAACGAAGGGCGAAGAAAAAGAAACGGGCCTCCGGTGCCCCTATTCACCGTACGACACATAATATTTCACGCCGATCTTCTGTAGGGGAGTAGTACTTCTCCGTTGCAAGCTGGCCCAATTCGTGCCGAAGCGTGCTCGACTCACACATTTATCACTAAAAATGTTATTGTAGTACGTAACAGCATATCAACATAATATTGTTTGAGGCATATCAAACTTTGAGCTGAGATATGAAATGCATTTAGTAAGCGCAAAGCTTTTTATCTGCATAAGCACACAATTTACCATCCCTATGCAACACAAACAAAATAAGATGGAACTTGTGACACGAAACAGACTTTGAATGTTATATACCTTTTATATCTCCCTCAATATACCTCCCAAAGTTTCGTGCACTTTCATCCAAACCAGCTGTCAGGCTCTATTTCCAGTAAAACCGCTAGCACTTTCACCACACAGCGGCCCCACTGTTAGCGTTAACAAACCTGTCGCAGTAAGTTTCCGTTTCGCGACATTATTTCGTTAAGCGCCGTAATATGCGATGTAAAATGTGTTTAATTTGGAGTAAGCATGCCTCGGCCTATCTGAAGAGACAAATGTACGGGGGGTGTTAATTAAAGTTAGCTGGTAGTTTCTTCAGACGTATTTGAACATTCTGTATACGATGTTTATGTATACAGGGTGTACTTATAGGTAAATTTCTCTATTTCTGTACGTTTGCTTTGTACGTGGGATTCAATTGAAGTCTAGATGCTATCAAGCTATAAGCTGTCTGCATATTACAGTGCGATCGATTTCATATTTTTAGTGTAGGTATAAGAATGTTTATATAATTGTTATTCGAGTTGTTTATAGTATAAAAGTAATGTTTATAATAAAACTCACAATGTTGACTATATATATCCATAAATATACACTTCCCATAGTGCATATATTATTTATTATTTATGTAACTCTAAGTTGTGAGAAAACGATCAGATTTAGAACAATCTTAGATAAAAGAACTGACCGCCTTCTTAGTACAAATAACCAAGGGGTCTTGGGTTCGAATCCCGGTGGGGACACACAAAAAAAAGTCTTGGTCTGGCAGGACACAGAAGGCTGATCACCTACTTGTCCATAAAGAAAATCGATCAGTGAAACAGGTGTATATCATCTGTCCCATACCCCACTAGGGGACACGGGACTGCATTAGATAAAATAACATAGAATTATAGAATTCTAATTAGTCTGACTTTTTCATATTTTAATTAGTTGTGGGAGTCGAGCACGTTTCGGCTAGAATTACGACAGCTCGCACCAGGGAAGGTCCCACACCCTCTCAGATTATAACAAAGAATACACTAGCAAGAGAATGCAACTGTGTTTCGTACTAAATCCTTATGCCTCTGCTTTTCAAGGCCAGTGCTAGAGCTTATTCACCAGATCCTTTGCCGACTAAAATATAAAAAATTGTAGACAAAAAAATTAAGTCCTAGTTACAATCATGTAAATAAAATTACTTCTGTATCTATAATTAGTTTAAAGGATCATTTCCACCCATTTTTTACACTTCTATTAATAATAATTAATATGATAATTGAATAATTGATATATATGCATGATTCATAATTTTTGCCACTTCTGTTATATAAACCATTGCTTTGTAATATTTAACAAACAAACACTTATCGATACATAAATCATGTTGATGCAAGCTTATGCAACTCCTTTGTGGAAATATTGTATGGAAATAAATTCTCCTTCGCATTGATATTTATATCACAACTTCTGAGGACGTAAGACCTCAAAGGACTGCTGAAGAATACAAGAAAATGTAATAATGAAGATATTAATATATTTAATACTTTCTTAATACAATATAGAGACTCTTTAGCCGATGATCATAATAAATGCTAAAAGGATAAACCGTTTTTGCAGTATTTAAGCATAATGAATCAATATGGTTTAGTTTGAACTGTTTCAATGGTTTCGCTAAATGATAAAGTTTTCAAATAACACATAATATGCAACACACGTTTCAGAATTTTCTGTGCTATCTACCTTGTGAGTATTTTATCTTAAAAATATTCTTATATAAAACAAATTTTATATTATCAGTATGTCACTTTCAATGTATGTTATTTTGGATTGATTAAATAGCTCTACGTCCAAGGCTCAAAGAATAAAAGAGACTCGGAGTTTTGCCTCCAAAGTTCGCATTCTTATACTTAGCACAAACTATCTTTGTACCAAATTTTATCCAAATCGGGTCTGTGGCTTAGGAGTGAAGAAAATACAAACAGAGTTACTTTCGCATTTTTTTAGTAGGGATACCAAACTTTAACAATTATATAGGTATATGGTGTGTAAATCACAAAATACGCACGTTCCACTAATGAACAAGCAGTTCACATTATCACTATTTTTCATTACTCGTTTGTCATTGTACGCAGAGGAATTTATTTCACAGTAAGCACAGGTCAGTGTACAATTAAGAATATAAATGAAAACCGCTTTTAATAATCTCTGAAAGAATTGTTCGTTCTCGGTAAACAATAGCATGCTGTGGTTATTAAATAAGGTGAACAATGTCAAAGGACTTTTTTATGTGACTGTACCTGATTGTTTTCTGATTTACATCGTTCCTCTTTTGAGGTATTTCAATGGAAGTGTGGTTCGCTGATATTTTTTGAGGGATTTCGTTCTAAATTCTGATGTTTTTAGTTTTTTAACTAATTTTGGTACTTGTTTTGTTTATATATATATACATGGAGTAGTCTATTAATTATGATTTTTATTTCAATCAAAATTTTGTCCACATTCATACAGCCGTTCTGGCGTAATTCAATCAATACAATTTTCTCTTCACGGATAAGAAATATCCTTTTAATTTCTGATTTTATTCAAACGTGGAAATTAATATCTATTGGAATTATGTTTTCGAATTTTTCTATACATTATTTACACCTACAGCTCCGATCTTGAATAAGAATCGTTATGAAACCAGTTTTCCTGACACATAAAACACAAATTTTCAGTTGGACATAGGTACTGTAAAATTAAAAAAGTATAAACCTCAGTTACAAGTACTTCTTTGATTTTTTGATTTGAAAAGAGCAACCGCTTGAGTGCTGCTAGTTCTTTAAAATTTCTATATTCTTGGGTAAAAATAATATGACGATTCAAGTGTTTATAAGAGCCCACTTGAGAATGCGTTTGAGTTATGTATTGCTTCTTTGATAAATGATGAATTGAGAATTTCTCTTTCATTCGGGAAATAAGCTGTTAATTATTCAAGTTGATTTAGAGCTCACGAGCTAATAATTTGGTGAAATTCGTTGGTTATTCAAAAGCAATACTTTCACTTAATTGATATGTAGCTATTAAGATACTGATTGCATAGTTTCTTAATACAGGTTGGCAAGTCGGCAAAATGCCTCGGGTCCCGAACGCACCCCCGATGAGAAGAGAATTCTAACTCCACATATTTCTGTCAATGGCATGTCTATTGGGTTAAAAAAAAAAAATGTGGGGCCTTTCATGAATTTGCCACAGGCCTCTAACGGTATAGTTACGCCATTGTATTAAAACTAGCATTCCTTCCGCGGCTTTGTCCGCGTAGTCAAAAGAAAAGATAGATAATCTGTGAGTTTATCTGGCACAGCTTTCGTTCCTCTAGGATTTCTGCAATGAAAACTGTCTTATGTTCTCTCTCGGATATCAAACTATCTTTGTACCAAAAATTCATTCGAATTGGCTTTGTCACTGTGATAACACACACACACACACACACACACACACACACACACCCACATTTAAAAATACAAATTTTCCATTTCCAAAATATATGTCTACACTTATACTTTATGTATGTACGCAAGTAACATTGACCTTTACTGAGTTGTTAAATCAATAGGAAAGTAATTATTACTTTGTTATTTCTACAAATAACACCAAGTGAAAGGGACAGAACACTGACTAAATAAATCAATATCTTAAACAGAAAAGAGTCTTGAATACTATTTACCTGTTTTAATAAATATCTGGTCATAAACTTCCCGAAAATGATATTAAAAAAAAAATAGTAAATACTCATAAAATTGAATAAAACCTCACGAACCGATGCACATTTCCTGCATCGGGGTGAAATAAAATTTGGATTTTGCCTGAAATTCCGATCGTAAATGATATTAAGCGGGCAAGGGTGGCACAAGCTATTACGGAGCAGTGGCCTCCATTAGCGGGCATCGCCGGGACTCTCCCGTGTTAACACGATATGTTAATTTTATTAGCAGAGATTGGACGATAGCAACCTGCACTTAATTGTGATTTTACGATGCATTCGCATGTGCCTGTATGCGGTAATTAATAATAAATTTCATCTTAATATATTATAACTTTATGAGTCAGTTTTAAGGATAATGCAATGTGGTAAATGCAAGTTAGGAAATTCCCATATTATACTTAAATTAATACATAAAAACGACCATTGAGCATTACTGTTCGTGTAGTGTAATAAAAGATAATTCCTAAATGAGAAATGAAAGTGACTCTGTCTGTGTCTCTTCTTCACGCCTAAACTACTAAACTTTCGATGAAATTTAGGTATAGAAATAGGTTGAGATTAACATAGTTAGTAGGACATAGGATAGTTTTTATATCGGATATCTCACAGGAACGGAAGCAGGCAGGGAAAACCTGTACTGTCGATTATTTCCTATGACTACGCGAACGAAGCCGCAGGCGGAAAGTTAGTGTACAATAAATGATAAGAGGTTAAGAATAACATATTTAAGCTTGCATTTTAATTATTTTATGTGACATGAATCTCACTGTCAAGATTTACTAAAAAGCCAAGAAAAATCTAAATATTTCTATTGTAGCGTTTTTTTTTGTATTTGTGCAAAACTAGACGACATAATATTTACACAAAACTGAATTATAAACAGAATTTCGTGTATTTACGATTGCATTGATTACAAGATGATTTAAAATAGAATAATTAGTGTTCAAAATGGAATGACATTAAATAATTCTGCAGTACATTTAAAACTGTACAACTCCATTGTTGAAAAACACTTTAGATACATGTTTGACAGCTCGCAATGAAATATAGTAGAAATTTGAAACCCGAGTGTTAATTGAAATTCTGGCACTATTTTATTTTGCACCGGTCATGTTTCTGGTTTATTTTTGGTTGGTTTATTTGTTAAGGATCGTTCTATTCTGCTTTATTTTATTTGTGTAGGTAACATGATTTTTCGGTCCATGACTCTTTTGGCATTTACGCGTGTTTTTAAACGTAGTGAAAAGTAGGATTATTTTCTTCATTAATGCCATAAAAAATACATTATATATTTTAGAGATGCTAGTGAAGTCGTTATTTATCTTATCAGTGACATTTCCTTATAAATTTGAATGCATACTTGAGCCTTTATAACAAGAATTTGCGTGTTTTAGAAAATAATTTTGTTGTATTTATCATTATGTATCTTAATTACTACATACAACTAGGTCCCGCCCCGGTTACATCCATGATACTTTTCTCCATATTTATTCTTCCTTGTGCCTTCACAAAAACGATAAAAATAGCCGACTAGGTCGAGCCTTTCTCGAGTTTTACGCTTAGTAACATTTGACGATACAATTTTTTACATAGATAAGCATAGGTATAATCGCATACATAGTAATAGAACATCATTACAGTATTGGTAAATGCAAATAAGCTAAGCAAACCGATAACTAATCTATCCCTTTGTGGTTATAGATAATGATTAACGTACTAAGAATAAATAATGAATGATTATAATGACAATCTTTAATATGAATAAATCCGTGATGGTATGAGTATCCTCTATTATTAAGATAATAATAAAAGAAATAAACAAAATAAATCATAAAAAATCAATACGATTTTTTTATTGCATTATAAATGTGGTTAAAAACAACAGTAAAAAAGGGTCAAACATTATAAGAATACCTTAAAAATAAACATGTTTTCAACTTTCGAGAATAACAAAGGAAATAATTAATAATTCGGAATAAAAACCCTATTAACATATAGTAGTAGATATTAACATATATAATAATGACGTATTACTCATATTTCCTTTAATAAACCTTCAGCAAATACATGAAGGAACTTATTACAATTTCTGTTTATTTTAGTTGTTACGTAAATTTTTTCGAAATGTGTTTAGCCGCTCTATCGTTTAAATATGACCTAGAATAATTCGTATTTATATTTGATCCTTATATGTAATAGAAAACCCGCACTTGGCCAGCGTGGTGGATTATGGTCTAAACCCTCATAGGAGGCCTGTGTCCCAGCAGTGAGAACACATATGGGCTGATGATGATGTAATAGTAAAGGTGTGGTGCCGAGTAATTGATACTAAAGCATATACTCTTAAGACTTAAGTTTAATCAGTTCTTTCAAACAATTTCTTTATATATTTTCTCATAACATAGAATTAATGAAGCTATTAAATTTAATATTCTAGGTTCTGTTCTTCTGAGAACATCATAAAAGACGTATCAGATTCTTAGAAAATATTCATTAAAACATTACGTAGGAGTGAGAACATAATTGTTTTATTTAACTTTTAGTTTTATAGCGTTCAAACGCTTAATAAATGAGAGCTTTTCAAAGTATAGAAAAAAAAATATCACGATGCGGGATTCGAACCCGCGTTATTTTTAAATCAGTATTGAGTCTGTATGCGTATATATAATGGGTAAAAATATGTGTCTGCGTGTGTGTGACGTGTGTGAATGAATACACAATTAAACATAACGGAGATGCTAGATGCAGATTGGAGTTTATTTCAAAAGTAAAAGCAAAGTCACGGGTGTATCTAGTCTTCTAGAAGCCATATGTTCTTAGACAATGCGAGTAAATTAGAGATGTATCGGGATAACATGAATTATTATTGATGTTCGCCGGAGGACATCCAATTAACGTAGGTTATGCATCTATAGTGCAGTAATTACGCGTAATTTGAAATTAGATTGCCCACAGTTTGGTTATCGGTTTTAATACCATATCATGTAAGTATTGTCTCTAATCTACATTGGTTGTGTTTTGGTTAATTTTAAAGGTCGTTTGGTAAAATACAGTGTGCAGTGGTGGCTCAGTGGTGAGAACCTCGGACTTCAAAATCGATAAGTCGGGGTTCGAGACCGGGCGAGCGTGCAGGAAATAAATTGATTTTTCAATTTATCTGCGCATGGGGATAACATCACTACTGCTTAAAACAGTGAAGGAAAACATCGTGAGGAAACCGGCATGTCTAAGAATCAAAAGTTCGACGACATTTGACATCTGCCAACCCGCACTTGGCCAGCGTGGTGGATTATGGCCTGAACCCTCATAGGAGGCCTGTGTCCCTGTGCAGTGGGAACATATATGGGCTGATGATGATGATGATTGGTAAAATACTGCCTCATACAGAGCCCTAGAAAAGTTTGTTAGTTTGCGGGGGCATAAATGTTTGCATCATATTTGTTATTATATTGTTCACAAACATTACTCTATGAAGCCTCAAGTCGGAATATCATGGCTTTGTTACAAAGTATATCAATACTTATCATTATTTTATATTATTAGTATTGTATATAATATATATTGTATATATATATAGCAGTAGAGTTTGTTTGTATGTTTGAACGTGCTTATTTCAGGAACAATGGACCGACTTAAAAAATTATTTCACCGTTGGTTTCATACGTGATTGAATGATTGAACAGATTGCTTTAAGCTGGATAAGTACCACGAGCATATAGAAGGATAAATATTCAATTCCTGATGTTGATTTGACAAAAATGTTTCATAAAGTACGGTTAATTTATTAAACTACTAGCCTATTGCTATAGTTTCCTTTGTAGGAAAATTATTGTAAATAATTGTAATTTTTTTTTACCAACCAATTACTTGTTAAAGAAGTATTCTTTTTTATCGTTCAGAGAAGGTACCTCGCGTTACTCTGCAATGTCTCTAGAAACAAATTGTGCGAGAGAAACTTTTATATTAAACCTCGACGATAAAGTAACATAAATAAACATTAAAGGCGCATAAATTCGCGAACTCTCTTAAAACTCATTCAGAGAATTCGTGTGTAAACAAACAAACAGACGCTGTACAAGTTTTAGCTTTTTGGCAAGAAATCTGACTCCTGTTTGCTTAAAAACATTTTAGTTTTGTTAAATAAATCTTAGGCGAGGAAGTTTTCTAATAAGTGCTGATTACTTTGGGGTTTATTTCATTATGTAATATTAATAGTAGTGGTTTTGAATGAATCTAATTGAGTGCGAGATCTGGGCTATGACGCAGTCTGGATGACGTTTGAATTTAGATGTTACGAAAATTGGGGTTCCGTAGCTTAAATAAACACATATTATTTAAAATCGATTAATGAATATGTAATAATGTAATAGCTATTACCTCTTAGCTTATAGAATCTACTATATATACATATAATATATAAATAACTCTATAGTCTCTCTTTAGAAGATAGGAATTAATACAAGGAAATAAAATTTCGCTTATAAGTTTTTTAGTAGGCATTTACAATTATGAATATACATCCACCTTGTTTGTTACATATAATGTGATTTAATAGGCCGATATTTTTCGACTTGACTATGTCTTTACTTCGTCCTGTCATATTCCCAATGCTTTGTTAGTCTGGCAGACGACCAGCAAGCAATTTGCGAATTCACCAACACGACAATATATAACATTGTCCTATTTCTCGTACATTTATTCATATATCAATGTATCTCTTATTTGATGGGAACGGTATTTAAGACTGCCAAGATAAGAAACAACGCTTGAATATCCAAAAAAAATGTGTGACAGATATTGTTAGGACTTGTTATGTAATGTCCAGGGTTCCGTATCCGAAGGGTGTTCTCTAAGACGTTATCCGTTTGTCTGTCTGGCCACCCATCTCGCAGGCTGAACCTCATAAATCCTGCTACTCGTATTTGAAATTTTCAGAGATGAAAAAAATAATCAAGGTTCAGAATTGGTCAGTGCGATTATATCGCGGATGGGTCATCAATTTTATTTGGGTTTTCTCTTTTGCTTTTTTGTACGGAACCCTTTGTAAAATAACAAATAGCCTGCCCTTTAATTAACACTTCCATTGATGTTCGATCTAGGTTAATAGATTAATTGTTAATAGATTAATTAGCCTCGGATATGACTCAAGGGACAGCAGAGACGATAAACATCTCACGATATTACCATTATAGATGTATGAGCGATAAATTCATAGATTTATAGGTACGGTACATTGTCTGCGGTACTGCGCTCGAATAAATCGTTCGAATGGGTTGCGATCTATCGATTTATTCGTCTATAAGCTTGCTACTGCAATCGTGGTGTGAATTGATTTTTGGTTCTATTGACTTCACTAGACTTATATCACCTCCTTCAATAGACTTCTATCACCTCCTTGATTCAGTCACTCATTGAGTTCTAAATTTGATCTATCTATCTACTAGTAGATAGATTATAGTGTTAGTATGAGTAGATAGATATCTATCTATCTACTAACATATCTAAGTATCTATATATTTATCTACCTTTCTAACTACATATATACCTATTTATCAGTCTGTCTATCTATGACTGTCCGTTGTAAAAATCGATCAGTGAAACAGAATTTGTATAATGAATCCCTGCTCATCTGGAATTCATTCACAGACACACAAGAGTAAATGAATAAGACCAGTGGCAGCTGGAGAAATTGTTAGTGACAATATGTCGTGACATGACGTGTCGTGACGTGACGTGAAAGAGACTTGAAAGATATAACAATAAAATGGGTGGCCATTAAATGAAGTTTAAATATAATTTGGATGACGGGTTATATGTATGAAATACCAATATCTGTGTGACATACAAAAATAACCACATACACTTGCACATTAAAATGGTAAGCAAGAGACACAAGAACATCAGTACATCTAAAAGCGGTACTTCTAAATAAACTCAACCTATTGAATTTTCTGGCAAATATTTTATATATAGCTATACGTATCGCATAACGATGGGTGTGAATACTTTACACATATGCGATCGTAAATTTTTCAAACATATTTTACTGTTGAACCAGAATTTACGAGCGGCGCATTAATTTTGTGCTGCCTCTCTCCATATTTGACTTAACGAATCGTTTTAGGGACTTTCGGTGTGCCTTTCGATATATGAAGATGTATATCAAGTTACGTATTTATGAAGCGACTGTGAAATTAGTGGTAGTTCGTTTTAGGTGCTTTTCATATAGCTGTAGGTTGCGAAATTTAGGTTGGTAAAAGTCAGTGTGAAATTCTAATGGACTAGTTGCGCCCCACGGTTTCACCCGCGTAAGTCCTTATCCGGTAGGAATATCGAGATAAAAAAATGTCTATATGTTTTCCAGTTGTCCAGCTATCTGCGTACCAAATTTCATTGTAATCGGCTCAGTAGTTAGTGCGTGAAAGAGCAACAAACACACACATATCCGTACAAACTTTCGCTTTTATAATAAAAAGGATAGTAGGATTCAGAGCGTGTCGTTTAAAATATATCGATTATAAGAGTTAAGTGGCTAAGAGTTAATTAACAAAGTACTGAAATCAAATATTTATTTAGCAATGTGAAAAAATGATTTATTAAAAGCAAATTATATAAATGATAGCTCTTTCAAACGGTTTAAATTAAAATTTTTCCCGTGATATTAAGTAGTATTAAAATATTTCTAAAGCTGTCTATGATTCATAGTTTTACAGCTTACACGAAATAGCATCTCAGTTCGGAGCTTCAGTATTAAGCTATTTCGTTCCCTTTGAGAGCAATGTCAATATTGAGGTATTGATTATGCACGTTTTGCTGCACCGGAGTATGATTTTAAAAAGTTGAAGTGCACTGTTTATTTCCATCTACCTTTGCTGTGTAAGTTTCGATGTGAATGAACTGAGAAATTCGCTAAATTTGTTTATTGCGGGAATCGAGCATGCTTTGCAACTCGCACAGGGAAGTACCACAACCCCACAGAATCGGCGTGAAATTATAGCATGCTATTGTGTTTTGTTTGACCGCCTCCTTGGTACACGGGGTTAACGCGTGAGCATAGAACCGAGGGGTCCTGGGTTCAATTCCCGGTGGGGACGCACAAAAAAAAAATGTCTCGGTCTGGCAGGACACAGAAGGCTGATCACCTACTTGTCCGTAAAGAAAATCGATCAGTGAAACAGATGTACATCATCTGCCCCATACCCCACTAGGGGACAAGGGATTTCACTTTACTTATGTGTTTTGTACGGTGAGTGGGGGAGCCGTAGGCCCGTTTCCTTTTCCTGATCCTTCCCCGTTCTTTCCTTCTTTCCAGTAATCAATCCTTTCCTTATCCCTTGCCCCCTTAAAAACGGATAGCGCGAATGTTCATGGCCGGCAGTGATCGCTTACCATCAGGCGAACCACCAGCACAGTTGCCCGCTATGACATAAAAAAACATTATAATAATATAGTATTACGCTTTTCTTAGCTTCACCTATAAATTTGAAAGTAAACTTGTGAGATATTTGGTAAAATTATCGCGTGAGATTTATAGCACGCTTTTATTAGCTTCACTTCAATGTAAGCGACTTCTTTAGACTCGATTTTTGGATAGATCGGTTACAATAAAATAAGTTTATGAGTTTATTTTATTATCTTGATTAGGGTCGCTTGGACTGAATAACTTTCTCACGTTTACTGCGTATACGAGCAATTGAGACTATTAAAAACATTCTGTCATTAAAGCTTGTTTTTTTTAAATATTTATACCATTACATACTCACACATTATATATCTAAGGTACCAAGTAGTAATTTTAGAGTAGATATGTTTAAGGTAATATTCTGCATATCTATAAAATTGTGTGCCCTGTTAGATATAAAACAATACGCAAATAATATATTTCTTTGTATCTCTCTCATTACCTAAGAGAGATACAATGAAATATAAATATAGTCCCCATCTTCGCTTACTCACAGGTGAGATCGTAGTCAAGCGCTTTCCTATTGTCTATTAAAAAACACTTTTATGTTTTGGAAGTTATGCAAAAAAATTATCATATTAGAGGACTCGTAAGAATATTTTAATTTTCTCAAACTACCGCCGTTTCATGTATTCCATCTTTTATTTATGAAGTCCAATCACCAAAAATGCGTCCCAATTTTATGATTTCATCAATTCCAACGTTCTACGCACTGTCGGAGCCATAAAGCTGAATATAGCACGAATAATTTCAACAATTCGAGTCTTTAAACTTTATGTTGTAACAGAAATGAGAAAAAACCCGTCACGCGCGGGCTTATTACGTGGAGCCGTCACTAATTCGTTTTTATTACAAGGGAAAATTTTATGAAACTGGATTCTCAGTCTTAATTGGTGAAATAATTAAAGGGGCAATTTAAGGAGCGCTAAGCATATTTCGACTGTATGTAATTGGAAATATTTTGTGAACGCTCGGCTATGTTTGGTGTTTCGTTAATTGGTGATGTTTTAAGCGTATGCCGTCCTGAAATTATACGACTCTGAATTTTTTCGTATTTCCTACGAAAGTTTTCCTTAATATTTAATTTTGTCTATTATTTGAATTAAACTAGCGGTTACCTCTGCTTGAATTATATTTTTTTAGTTATTATTTCGACGACTGTTGTCTTAGTCCAATTCTTAATAAATAGGTAAGAAAGTCACATGTTAGGTCTCCTGTTGGGTCTAAAAAACCTGTGCCCAATGTATCCTTCCCAAGAGAAACCAATTTAATTTTTTTGTTGAATAGAAGAAGCAAGTAGAAGAAGAAGAAAATTTTAAATGAAATAATGGGGAACTAGAAATTAATAGAAGGAGGAAAGATTTCCAGAAGTGAAATACGAAGATTGGACCATTGGAAAACATCCTACTAATATTATAAATGCGAAAGTTTGTGAGTATGTTTATGTTTGTTAATCTTTCACGCAAAAGTTACTGAACCGACGGCAATGAAATTTGGTACGTAGATAACTGGCCAACTGGAATCACACACAGGCAACTTTTTATCCCGATATTCTTACGGGATACGGATTTACGTAGGTGAAACCGCGCGGCGCAGCTAGTACGATCATAATTAATAAGCGACCTTGTCTGTCCATACTCATAAAAGGAATAGACGATAACACTAAGCTAGCTAATAAAAATATGTAACTCAAGAGTTATATGCATAGTTTAGGAACTACTTTTTTATTTATTTATTGTTATAATTTTACAATATTAGTTTGTTTGAACCACCAGCTCAATTGCCCGTCATTACATAAAAAAAAGAGTATGTCTTTCTAATATGTTAAAAATATGACATTCTGTAACCACACTAATATTATAAATCAATCACGCTGAAACTACTGAACGGATTTTGATGATATTTGGTATACAGACAGAGTACGAGCTGACTTGGGTGATAGGATACTTTTTATCCCTAATAAGCTCCACTGGCATAAAACAGGATTCTCAAATCCGGGCGAAGCCGGGACGAGCGTAGTATAACATAAAGATCTAATGATATCAAACCGATAATGATCGATACAAACCTTCGTCAATGTTATCTTGTTATGTGGAACAGGTGTCATCTCAGCTTTAATCAGTAGCCCTCAGTGGGTTTGAAGCTATCGTAATGAGGTTTGCTACCTTGTGATCTTGTAGCTTGGGGGATGTTAATTTAATTAATTGCTTGTTTGTTTTGAATTTCATCGGCAATACATGCATGGGAGTGTCTGTGAAAAAATTCTTATATATAAATGTTAACATAATGTAACAACTAAACAGAACATGGGGCATTTATATCGCTTGTATTAATGTATGTCAATGTTATCTATGTAAATAAAAATGTGTAGCAAAATATGATGCTAAGCGTAAAGCTTGAGAACGGCTCGACCAATTCGGCCATTTTTTGCGTTTTTGATAAGGCACAAGAAAGTTCTTAGAGGTAAGCCGGGGCGGGCAGCCAGTTTAAAATATTTCTCTTTTCTCATGTAAAATTCCCCACATTCATGAAGCATTTACAGAATTAAACTGTCAATTACATCTTTAATCTACTATATCTATACCACCCTTAAGACAATATTTATTTTAATACACGTTCGATCGATATATGAACCAACTAGCTGTGCCCCACGTTTTCACCTGCGTAAGTCCGTATCCCGTAGGTATATCTAGCTGTCTACGTACCGAATTCATTGTAATCGATTCAGTAGCTTTTGCGTGAAAAAGCAACAAACACACACATCCTTACAAACATTCGCAATTATAATATTAGTAGGATTTGAGACAGTGAAAAATGCTGTCAATTTACAATCGTTGAATACAGATTATAAATACAAAAAAATAACCTCAAACCAAAAGATATTTCTGTGACAGATTCTAGATAAAAAAAAGCGTATGCACGAAAAATGTAATGCTATAATCTAACGTTCGGTCGTTTGAAGCGTGGTTATTGATAAAATTCCCAAATGGAGTTAAAAAGAGAAAAATTCGTTTGGCGGAAAATATTTTAGATTCATTCTCAATGCACGCTACACGGTAAAATTGTTTAAAATGAGATTTAAAATATAAATGAATGAAAATATAATATGATTGGCCGAAGTTTGCGCAGATTCTAGTGGTAGAACAAAATATGTATTCTAGTATAACATTTTCCTTAAAAAGTACCAATAAAGGGTAGATGTATATTGCCTATTATGTAAGCGTGTCTGGCATGATGTAACAGTTCTTTTAAATTATATTATCAAGTGTGTCTGCCTTTAATGCAATTTTCAACCGATATTAAAAGAGAGAAAGGTTCTCAATTTGACTGTAGTTTTTGGGTTTGATATCACATAAATTTCGACTGGGTGAACCGATTTGCATGATACATTTTGTATTTGAATGCCTCCCGTGTGGTCCCATTCAAACTTGGTCTCTCGGTCCAGTTTTGACAATTTCAAATAAGTTTTGTTCTTAATAATTATAATAATGTACATATATAATAATGTATTAATGATATCTGGATATATCAAAATAAGTAATTTATTGTGGTAAACCCACAACACCCGTAAGAAAAGAAAAAGTCTGTATGGAAAATTACCAACGCCACCTGCGCAATTAGTTCAAACGTAATTATCCACAAGATAATCAGTACAATATTCACATTCAAAGTGGGTATTCGAGGTTTTGGTCAAAGGTTATGACAAAAACGAGCGAAATTCTCCGCAACTCGATATTTCGATAACTGGATTCCACGAAAATTTCCCGATAAATTAGACACTTTGACATCAAACGGTTTGTCTTCGAGTGATTTATTATATTTTATTGGACAATCTAATATAATTTGATGCTGATTTTTAACATTGCAGCCCATTTTTAGTGCTGTCTAAAGTCGTTTTTGCTGATGTCCAAACCTATATATATAGTATATACATAGGTTAATTGTTTAAAAATTACTCGACACGCCAACCTGAGCTGGCTATCTATCAAAGGTTCGGACACATTATAAATCATTTTTATTTGACGAGGACTCCATTATTGATTGTTATAAAATATCCATTAATTTGGTTACGTCGTTACAACCTAAAGGGTTGACGGGGAAGATAAATGATTATTTTTAGCTGCAAAAACGTCCAGACGGTTTGGTGAATTTTTGCCCTACTCCGAAAGTTTTGATAGTGTTTGGTATTGGAGTCGGATGTGTTTGTAAATCTATATATATAAAATTCTCGTGTCACAGTTTTCGTTGCCATACTCCTCCGAAACGGCTTGACCGATTCCTCTGAAATTTGGTAAGCATATTGGGTAGGTCTGAGAATCGGCCAACATCTATTTTTTATCCCGATATTCCTACGGGATACGGACTTACGCGGGTGAAACCGCGGGGCGCAGCTAGTATTGTTATAGAAATCTGTTCGTGCTTTATTCCATTAATTTAAATTATGTGTGATGTTGTGGTTGTAGTGTTATTAATATATCCAATCTTATAACATTCTAACACAGAATCATTGAAACTACTCTGACTCTTTAAAACTGACTCATTAAAATGTTTTTGTGTGGTGGTCGAACACGCCTCGGCATTAAAGCATGTAAGTGCCTCTTATATGCTACTATTTTGCACCGATCTTATCTGAGGGACACTAGAAGAACTTTTGAATCGTCCCAATACAGTTTAACCATTTAATAAAGCAATGCAGAGAAGAGCCGACAAAAAACTCTATAGTTACCTTTTAAAGTAATGTCAATATTACATTTTCATTACATTATTTGCGTATCATATTGAATTCGTACAATGAGTGGGGAAGCCGGACGCCTGTATCCTTTTCCACACCCCTCAGTGTTCAGTTTCAGTCCATACCTTCATTCCCTTCGCTAATTATTTCCTTATATCTCGTCCATAATTATTGGCCAACGCTTTAGTACAGGTTTGTGGCAAATTTCATGGGCGGTGGTAGTAGGTATTTTCCATCAGATGATCCACCATGCGGACAATCTGACATGAAAGTTTAGTATACCTACATTTAACGTTCGAGTATTTAAATCACACATTTATAGCTGACACACATTTTTTTAATTTAAACAATTATTTCGGTCAACTTGAATATTTCAAGAGCCTTATGAATCGCAGATAAATGAATCACAGGTTTTACGTTAAATTTAGCGTCAAGTCACATATTACATAGATTCCAGTAATTTCTTTTTTTTTTTTAATTTAAGTTTTCATCATTCAGCACCTGTTTACAGCTCACTTACAGTTTAGCAGCCTAAGATTTTACAGCTCGCAAGACTTCATTGCTTGAGCCATACATATGAAGTGAGGAAACCTGAGGCACGCAGATCACGTACCTATATGCATAGAATTTCTCAATATACGATAATCTATTGCATATCAGCGAAAGGTATGTCACGGAAAAATCGAAATACTCTCATATTGTACACAGGTACTGTCAGTACTGTGATAAAGCTGGTATTATAGAGTCGTGGACGACTCCTAACCAGTACCCGTGGTCCTTCCGTAAAGCGGCTCGACGGAATTTAGTGAGGTCTTTCCCCAGGGGCCGTGGGTTGTGTGTTGTTAAAGGCTGGACTTTCATACTCAAAAAAAAAGGTATAATATAATGGAGTGATGCTGGATCGGGTAATAAGTACTAATTTAGGAGTTATATAGAAAATGATACTGAAACAGAATATCATAGATGAATGTATGTAATTCTTAGATTTAATATTTACTTAGACATTAGAGGCTTGACAGTTTTTATTTTTAAGAAATAAATATACCATGTCGACAAACGCGACTTTAAATTAAAACAAGTTAATAACACTTAAACGTGAAGTATTGGCGATCTTTTTTGATTTGAAATTGCTCATTGTATGTTTATTCTACTAAGCAAACCCTATTATTTGATGCTCATCTTGAGGAGTTGTGAAATTTAATCCTCCATTTTGTGGCGGCGGCTGTCTGACCGGCTTTCATGGAAGCTAAGAATACTCTTAACTATTTCTCTTTTCGAACAAATAAGACAAAGTCAAAATAGATTTATCCGTTCCTGTGATAGGATGTCACAGACAGACACGCACACACGTATTACGTCAGGGGTTAATACACGACCAAATCGTACCATCCACTTTTATGTTATACCCTTTGTTGTGTCGGAGGTTAAAATAGTCTCGATCTAGCAGAGCACAGGGGTTGATTAATGACCACTTGCTTGTAGAGAAATTCCATCAATAAAACGGATGGTAAATACATAATGTAAGTAGGTATTAATATATTTAGAGGCATTCCTTGATTAAATTTTATATGTTAATTTTTATAATCTTAAAAATTATTAATGAGAAATAATAGTAAAAATTTGATCGCAATCGACGTGAAAGACAAGAAGTCGATTTTTTAGTCATAATTGATACTACTAATCGACTATATTAAAGAATACCATCTACTTCTACAGAAGTATACATGCGGTATCAAAACTTAAATAGAGAATAATTATTTCGGTCACACGTGCCTATCCCTGGTCTAAAGTTTCAAGTGGTTTCCAATTTAACTTTTGTTTAAAAATAATTAGCCAAATGTAGAGTAGCGCACTTTGGTAGAGTATGAAAGTTATAAGTTAATGCTTTTTAATTAGAATAAAACACTAAAAACTCTATCTTCAAGTTTTCATTGTCCTGAAATATCAAGTGTGGATACGCCTGCATAATATTTTTCTAGTGCAATACATTAATTACAAATGTATTATTAGTTAATTGAAAATATGCTATTGTTCTGGAAGTATGATTGTAAATAGTAGATATCGTTGAATTTCTATCAGGAAGAGAATTCATGTCTTGAAGGAAATATTAATGTAACTTTTAGTCCAACTAAACAATGAAATAAATTAATTATTAAAACAATCCGGTGCACCAATAAAAGCAGTAATAACAGTTCTTCACAAAACACAATAATTTCTGACGATATAAATCGCTTGGAAATTTTAATGTGTCTTCAATAAATTTTACAGTTAATTTCAATGCGAGCAATAAATAAATATGGTAATAAAGCATTTTTAATTTACGTAAGCGTTACATTTAAATGAAAACAGGTGCGTTATCGGGATGTGGTGTGATGATTTATTTGCTTTTATGCTACGCTTGCAATATAATGCCCAATATTTATTTTAATTATTGGCGAAATTTACAGACAACAGTCTTTACAAATGTACATTATTTCAGCTACTGGTATAGACCATTACATATAAATATTAAGTGTTTATAGGGTTCAATTGTAATGAGAAAATCAATGACAAAAATATTATTTAACAAAAGAATATATACATATTTTCTTATATGCTAAAATTGTCATACCTAATGTTACCAATAAATGAATATAATTAAATATGACAAGCAAGAATTTTTTTATGTATATAAATAAATTAAATGAAATTCACAGGATCTGACATTTCTTGTCGGAACTGTGTCTTAATACCGATATTTACACTGTTACCGAGACCTCGCGGAAAACGGCATTAAACAAAACCTCCACAAATTGATAATTTACAAATCAAAGTCATAAAATCAATCATTTATTTAAAATCATTCATATCTAACAATAACAGGAATGCATAGCACGCAAAATTGCCTTTTAAATTTAACGGTATGAAAACTATGTTTTGGTCGTATTGTGGTTTGACAAATGTCGACAAACTATGCGTAGGTCATTTGATATGGTAATTGAACAAAATCGCTGGTGTATGGCTATTTATCGTGCCTTATTTATGTTACTAGCGAAGGATTTATTTCAGCTCCTATTGGGTGATACGATTTATTGTTAGCGGTGGGTTTCAGCGGTTCAGGTTTCTAAGTTTAATTTGTGAAAGTATCAAAAGTTCTGGATCGTTAAATTGTCAACACCGAAGATGGTAATCGCAAACTCGCGAGATTGTAAACTGTCACATTTTGATCCGTAACATATTACTTATAATTTTTCGGTGGAGCCATCGTTGTGAAACTATTGAATTGTGAAATGGGCTTCGATGTGATAGGTTGTAGGTTCGATTTACGTTAAAACTATACAGAAATAGGAACAAAAATAATGCTAAAGCAAATTCCAGTTATAAGAATCCTATCCAAAGTTTGCCGGACACAGATCGCTTATAATCGATGAGGCCGCCTTTACCTTTTAAATATATCTTTCCTTTCTTGTTTCTCTTGATCTTCATTTGTTAATCATCCTCATTTATATGTATTGCTTAATGTTTATTGTATTGTAATCCAAGCAAACACACAGATTATATATTTCGTATACAATCTTGCGAGTTTAACTATAAATAACAGTTTTTACAATGTAAAGTCGACAAATATAACAAAAGTAAGGATATCATCATATTAATAAAAAAAATAAACTTTCTAGAAAACCTCTCTTTTATCATTATTATATAAAGTATGTCAATAAAACTGAAGACAATGCAATATTGTAAAATACAAACAGGGACATTGAACAGTCATTAATTACATTACGGTATATGCGCTGAAAATTAATTATTGTAATTTTACTCGCATGACCGAAGATGTCCTGTATTCTGATAAACAGTTTCTGCTTTTGTTTATTCATATCGTTAATAGTTCGCGTTCATTCATAATTAATTATTGAGTTCATGGCTGATGCAATCGATGCAAGTGTTCTTTTGTATGCAACTATGTGTTAATAATTGCTGCGTAGTGCGATCTTTTTGAATGTTTGACGCACCTTATCATATCATATCAACCTCGGACTTCAAAATCGATAAGTCGGGGTTCGAGACCGGGCGAGCGTGCAGGAAATAAATTGATTTTTCAATTTATCTGCGCATGTGGATAACATCACCACTGCTTTAATGGTGAAGGAAAACATCGTGAGGAAACCGGCATGCATGTCCGAGAATCAAAAGTTCGACGACATGTGACATCTGCCAACCCGCACTTGGCCAGCGTGGTGGATTATGGCCTGAACACTCATAAGAGGCCTGTGTCCCAGCAGTGGGAACATATATGGGCTGATGATGATGATGATCATGCTTCTGGACTTTATTTCCAATTTTATAATTGTTTTAAAATATTATCATTGTTTTGCGCGTTAGAGTGATAAAATATATGGAGGTTAGCTGCAACAACGTGGGCGAATGAAATAACAGAGAATATTACTTCCTAGTATAAAACGAACTTCCTGCCGTCTATGTGTCTGAATGCTTAGATCTTTGTAATTTGGCATCAAATTTTGATGCGGTTTATTTAAGATAGAGTGATTCAAGAGGAAGGTCATCTATTAATGCACCCGTGCGAACCCGGGACGCCTGTATTTCATAAAATATATATAGAATTGCTTCAGTATGAATTGATTGATTGATTGATTGATAACTCATTATTTGCATCAATACAAAAGAACAAATATAAAAAGTTCACGAAACCTCAATGCGCAAATAGGCGACCGTATCTTTAAGATAGCGATCTCTTCCAGGCAACTTTAGATGGGTAAAACTCACATCGAAGCTACCACATAGCACTTGTAAAACCGCCAGTGTTACAAGTATATGTGGGCAGTGACCATTTAACATCATGATCTATTGCTTGCCGTGCCTTAAAAATAAAGCATATTATGTATATAATACAAGTTAATACATATATATTTCGGCATTCCGTGTGAAATATTCTATGCTATCTCTCCGCAGTCGATATTTTTTAACAACTCATTAAGAAGATGCTTCCTTTTGAATAGTTCTTATGAGTTTTAAAATGAGTAATTTCAGGGAACCTGTAAAGACGAAACATTAAAAACTTCAGTGTGTCTACGGTTTTTACTTACAGGAATGGTAACAACAATCCTATCCTACTAATCCTAAAATTATAAATGCGAAAGTTTGTAAGGATGTGTGTGTGTTTGTTGCCCTTTCACGCAAAAACTACTGAACCGATTGCATTGAAATTTGGTACGTAGATAGCTGGACAACTGGAATAACATATAGGCAACTTTTTATCCCGAAATTCCTACGGGATACGAACTTATACTTACGGCGCAGATAGTAAAGTGTTATTGTATTAGTCAGTCGTACATGGAAATAGTCATTTGTAAGCATAAATCTATGCAAGTGTGAATCTACATTCACACACTAATACAGGGCATTGTTGTGTGCATGACACAACATGCTATATATAGCGAAAAATATATGTTAAATTCACTTAGTGTTCGACTTACAATTAAGTACAAAATTCATAAGTTTTTCACCGTTCGTCGTCCCTGCCTCCATCAACAATTTAAATGTACATAGCCAGTAAGGACTCGTACAAATATAATTGTATAAGTTTTATGTCTTCCCTGTATGCAATTAATTGTGCCGAAAAGAAACGTTAAATTAATAAAAAAACTTGGAGTCGTGTCCACTTATTTACTTAACAAACATTTAAACTAATAGATTTATATGAATAGTTGTGTAGATAAATAAAATTAGCCCATCTGTAAAGCTTGTATAGCATTTGCTAGGAAGTTCATCTGACGCGACAAATTATATAAAAATTTAGTATGAAACAATTTACACAAAAAAAAGAAATAAAATCAATAAATACACCATGTTTTAATGAATTTTCTATGTCTATACCTTGTATATCAACCGTACAGTTAACAATTAGGGTGACAGACGAGTCCCATTAACGATCTCGTAAATTCAAGGACTTGTGGACACCCTACGTTCTAACATTGTACTCAACAATAAATAACTCCGGTAACAGCCTCTCTGTGTTATTTCAGTTTAAGAGATCGTAAAATAACACTTCGGTAAAAACACATTAGTGGCTGAAGATCTTATGAGCTCTTTGTTTTGACACTTGTTTATTTGTGTAAAAAATACGTAGCGTATTTGTTAATGGGAATTTACTAAGTCTTTTGCTGTAACTTTTTAAGACTGAAATGTTTCTAAAATTTTATAACAAGGGTGAAGGGGTTATTTCAAATTGAAACTGCTTCGCCCGTGGCTTCGTTCGCGTGGTCAAAAATTAAGTTTCTCATACATGTCTCATTTTTAATATAGCGTACATGTATTCGAATTTATAAATTTCAAAGCGATACAAAAGTATCATAATTCATCTTCAAATAATATAAGATGTTTTACTGTGATATAATCAGCCGCTCTAGCAGTGGGGCAAACTTATAAATATGCCCCACTGTTCACACTATTTAAGTTCCGTTTTACAAAGTGATTCCATTCACCTGTTAATATATTATGGATAAACGCTATTTTATTTTTTCCATCATAATATGATATTCATAACAGGTCATTAAACGTAATTGAAAACACGCGTTGCCGAAATTTGTGGCCACCGCACACAAAAAATATCCGCGCATAAATAAATTCAAAATTTCATTGGTTTTTTTTTTAGTTTACGGTGACTCGGTTCATTGAAATGAAAGTTTCAATGAATTATTTAACATGTGAATACAAAATATTAAATTAATCTTTCATATAAAAATGTATATTCATCTCCTTAAATAAATCCGACTGACTACGTTGCATCATGGTATTAGTTATTAGGGATAGAAAATAATACAAGCACAGATAAAATATAGATGTAATATATGCAGAATCAGAGAATTATACGGACAGTCCTTTATTAACGCATCAAGAAGAAACACGAGCTTGAACAAAAAGACGACGACGCTGAGATTTAGAAATTAAAAACTTTTTAACGGATTTTAAACGCGATTTATTCATTATATATCAGTCTCCCTGTGACCTGGCTCGCTGTAAAGTTTTCGAAACGTCGGGTTAATAATATAATGAATAAATCGCGTTTAAAATCCGTTAAAAAGTTTTTAATTTCTAAATGTATAATACTCGCGTAAAATCAAACACAAGAAAATACTACACGCTGAGATTCTAACAACAAAATAAAATATCTTTTACGTAGATTTGGGTTTGCGTATAATATACAACTGCAATAACCTACATCAGATCCATTCCAATAGCTAAAAAGCATACAATACAGTTGCTAATTGGACAGAGTAATCTAAGTTGTGGTTATACTAACTCGTCTAACAGCTGTTGACTGGATGCAGCCAACTTTCAGCTATGATACAAATTCGACTGACACGACAAACTTGTAAATTCGACTTGATGGGTTAATGCACCAAGCGGAATTTGAAAGACATCGCCATCGTTTTGTTGCAAGGTAAAATCCAATTTTAATAAGTTCTTATGCGGGTTCTATTGTGCCAACTACGGAAACTGTTTCAGAGTACGATAAGCAAATATCTTGAGGAGAAAATATGAGCTAATACAAGTATATTATGTATATACATTTTTCAGGCTCTCAGTAATGTCCTTAACGATATGTTTTTGTGTAGTCATGTTAACAAAACGTTATTTTTTAAGGAACTGTCCAATCGTATCCTAAATTCAAATAGTCAAATAGTACAAGTTTGTTATTTGAATACAATGGATATGTAAAATATTCTTTAAGCGTTGTGTTTCACTTGGTGTACTGACATCTCCATAGATATATAAATAAACATGCAACCCCAAATTATTATATAATTTCCGTAAAATTTATTTTAAATTCTAATTAAAGTCGAATTCAGGATTACCTGATATATATTAATATAGCTAGAGGGCGAGTAATTAAAAATCTATTGAAGTTATAATAATTAACATTTGAATGACGCGAAACGTTCTGAATGCAGCAAAATACGAATAACATAATTGAGTGGTAGATTATGATGTCATTTGCATATCCTAATGAAATGAATTGCTCGGCAATACAATTTGCTTTGGATAATGAATAATGTGGCTGCGGTAATTAGGTTTTAGGTGTTCATATGTAGCGATACATAAGGCAATCATGGAGCTAAGCTTGTGTATTATCCGTAGTTGGTATTATCAATAAAAAACGCATAAATATGGATAAAGTTATATTTCCATATACATATGATATAAAACGATTTTTATGAATTTTAATTAAGGATATTTAACAAATAAGAATGACATTATTCTTTACATCAGGCGCTGCGCAGCCAAAGTAGCCGGTTAGAGCAAAGCAAGCTAGTTAAAAGAATAAAAAGTGAGAAATAAACTTTTATTTTACCTAACATTTTGACTGATATCCATTGTCTAATAAATTTGTGAAAAACAACGATCGCGCCGATAAAAATTCCTAGATAACTCCGTCCGTATTCCATTGGAAGTCGAAAAACTCGACAATACCAAAGTTTTTCCTCTCCAAAAGCAATCAGGGACGTCGATTCCACAATTGGTACTCATTGAGTGGAAAACTCGTGACAAAGAGATATTTGAGCTGTCTACAACTGATAAGACGAGTTTTCTTGTCAATTTTCGACAGTCACTAGCACAAGAACGCACTTTGGAGTATGGTTAATGGCATCGCATGATATCCCTGTGTTTGATTCGAGAACATTCTAGAACCTACTACATCTACATAAAAATATGAATGGCTGTTTCATGCTGTTGAACATTTTTATATAAGGAATAGTGCATAATAGTATGACACACACAATAGGGATAATAATGGAAACCAGCAATACACATTTTTTTTGTTACCGTCTATTCGTTCTGGGCTATTGGAGTTTTTTTTTTATTTCGATACAGAATCTTGCTACTATTTCACGATGATTTTCTGTGGGGTGTGGTTATCCCGGTGTGAGCTAGCTTATTCCGTGTCAAAGCGCATTCCTGTCACATACTGAAGGTTGTGTGTGCAGTGTGTTGAGCTTGAACTACACATTTTGATAGGACTTTCATTACGTACCTTCCACCTACCCATATTGTATTGTATTCGATATGTGGGTTTTATAAACTACACATTAAAATAACGTATGCAATTTAATTTATTTGTGTCGTAGTAAGAGCAACTAATTGGTATTTTAAATAAAAATATATATTGGCCATCGTTTTATAATTAAAATTTAATTAACGGCACCGACATACAGTTTAATCAGTTCTTGTTAACAATTAATATGCGCTTGATAAATTAAAATGAACGTTAAGATAAACAAATAGCAAAAATTTTCATATTTATTGCAAAATATAACTTGAAAAGAACATTATTAATGCGCGATAGAACTTATATTTTCAAAGTGAATTTATACAAAACTGTCTTTGTATGTTTTCTACAAACTTATTAATAAATTTTTCGTATGTACCCTTAATCATAATAATTGTGAAGCCAAACACACCTCGCCTGTTAAAAAACTCGTAACACATATGACAAGCAATTATTCATAAACGCTGGTGATCACTTACATAAAAAAAGAAACTAGAATACAACTTGCAGAAAATTCATTGAAGGCGTCAAACATAATTAAAAGTCTATTCATGATTTAATTTAAAACCGAATATTAATTTCCCTTTAAAATTTTCCTCGATCGTATAAAAAACAAGGAAAATGTTCTATCGGAAAATAATTTGTTGAGCTGAAGTGTGGATAATTTAATAACAATTAGGCTTAAATTACTCAACCGATTTTTCCCCAAAGGGATTGAATATAGCCCGGAAAGGGTTTGTAAGAAAAACTTGACACTACCCTCTTTTTCGCCTATAACATAAAATACCCTAAAACTTAATGCAGTATGGGTTGACTAAAAACCAACTACTATTCATTATCTTTTGCCCTGAATCTTATAATTTCCTTTAGGAAAATCTGCATATCCAAACTTAGACTTCTAGATATTATACATTATAGCTAGAAATCTTAACTTAGGTATGCAGATTTGCTGAGAATTAAATAAATATTCTGTATGAAGACTAAATAGTGCTTGGCGTTTAAGACTTACGTACGTAATTAAATTAAACGTACGTAGGTACGTAATGAAATTGACCGTATTTTAAACTGAGATCATTCATTTATTCCGACGTTTGTCAACGACGACAGCAACGTCCGTCCGAGAAAACGTATCATGAGTGAAAACGGATGGAGTTTACAATATACTTAAATAGCCTGTGGATATCGGAACAATCTAGTCTGGTTCGTACATTTAAACATACCTATATAAGTATATAAAGTGAAAAGTCTCTCACACGCTATTTTGTCATAAGCAAAAGAAAGGTCAAAGGGAGTCAATAAGAAAAAATAATAATGAAATACATGAGATTGATCGATAGTTAGCAGAGAAATTGTAAAACATACATAAAGAAGCATCCATTGTTTAAGTTGATTAAATATGCCGAATGGAAGACAGCACTTAAATACTATGTGTTTATTGAATATTATTTATTAGCTATTTATTGTCTGTTTTACTATTTGTTATAGCATGTTATTTATAGTGCATCAAATCCCCTAACAGACGTCGCCCTACATCGTCTAAAACGCTTAACTAAAGTTAATTATGTAGGCTTATGTTATTGATTATGTGAATAACATACGATTGGTACGCCCTCTACTTATCGTTTCATTGCTAAACCTTATTTAGTGGGATTTTTTTGTCATTTACACACTATTTATTAGTCAGTTCCGGTGCTCAAGATTTAAGGGGGAACTACTGAAAAGCGTCGCTTCTTTAATGTGAAAGGCAAATGTCACTCAGTAGTTCACCTAATCATAAATAAATACAACCACACGCCCATTTTTGATATACTTTGTTATTCATTGAAAAGCTTATTGTATTGGAAATTAGTTGTGGGTGATGTTTTGTAGTTATTGTATTTGTTATTAAACGTAATTTATTTCTTTGTTTTTTTTTTCTAATAGCGCGATGTGGATTTACTAAATCATATCAATCAATAATGCCATAAAATTCTATTTAAAATCGACGTAACAATAGAAATTACCCCTTGACTTGACTAAATAAATTCATATTAAAGCATTACCTACCAATGCACGTCACTTTGATGTGTGAAGGCAGTGACCTCCCGTAATAGGATGTTAACGCTGTGAACGAACTCTTAGCATTATACCGTTACATTTCAATGCAGAACTCAGTATTATTTTTATTTAATGGTTACGGATCGGATGGAAATAGCTCTTAAAACATTTGCTTTGACTTCGAATTGGTTTATACTGTTTCTAAGTTTCCAACTGCTAATTTATGAACTAAAAACTATGAGCAAAGGTAAGTGCTGTAAGCAAGACGATTTTTATTTGCTTGGGAATGAAATTGTTGTTTTGAGTATTTTAAATTTTATGAACTAGGTCATTTGGGATAAATTTTACGTTGTCTTTAGAAATTATTCTGATTATGTACATGTTATGAGTGTAGGTATAAGAGAATTACTGATACTCCATGTTGTTGCTAGGACAGGAACAATCCTTTCAAGTATCCTGTCAAGATTAAATATCCAACATTACAGATTTCTTTAAGAATGAATTATATAACAGTAAACAACACAATTTGTTTTAGTTAAATATATTTGAATGATGTCTCCGACTATCCGATTTTAAGATAACAACATTATTAATTAAGAATGAACCCATTATCAAAGGCAGTCAGCCCTTTTTATGTTGAAGTCTCCGTCTTCGGTGTTCAAGTGATAATTTCCTTTGAACTGAGTACTTTCACACTTCGTCGTGTGAAAATCTGTCGGAAGAAGGGATGCAAGAATGACGTTTATATGCATACTATATTACTGATAATATTCGGAGCTGGTTTTTTTTAGTTTTATTAGAAGGAGGACCCCTATAAAGTGAGGTTCAAGGTAACCTATCTAGGTTCTATACATGTTGATACATGTACAGATCTACGAGTTAATTGCAATTTACTCGCAAGGCTGTACTTGTCACAATAAAAGTTGGTCATTACATAACACAAGCAATATTAAACCTTAACACAATCAATATAAAACAGTATTTTGCACTATAAATATGTTCTCATTCAAATGCATACCGTAACATTATCATCAGAATTACACTGAGAGTACATTACATACTTCTTCCGACTCGCTAACTTTATTTCGCACAAACAAAATGAAATTCACTGGAACTTTGATAAGAATTTGTTGTAAGTTTTATCATAACTTGTAACTAGATAATAATACCATTTCAAGTGTGATGTAATAGAACAGAATCGTTTATCTTCTTCGGATCTTGATATCCTTACTAATATATTTTATTTATTAATGCTTTATAGCACAAACTTAGAAAGAAACAACAAGAATACAATAAACAGAAAATAAGACATCGTTTGTACAAGAGTCGGTCTTATTGCTTAACAGCAATCTCTGCCAGGCAACCTGGTAGGAAATGACATGTACGAAGTTTTGGGATAGTGCATTAGCAAAAGAAAAACAAGTAATATCATACTGCGAATGTCTGTTTGTTTGTCTTTCTTTCATATAATAATGTTAAAATGTGTCTGAGATGAGGTAGGAGGCTACACTGGTATGGGCTATTTTAAATGCGTATTTGAATCAATCCATAATTTATATATTATATTTAATAAAGTATGATATGTATGGCCACTATTAATTACGCGAGGGAAGCCGCCGCCAACAGCTAGTTGTTTCATATATGTACAGTTTGTAACCGACTTAAATAATAAACAATAATTCTTACTCAATAAGCCGTTTATAAACTGTTTATGTGTTTCATATATATGCAGCGTATCTTCACAAACGAATAAATTTGAAGAATGATAAAATTTAGAAGCGTCTCAATCGCATACAGCTTGAATGCTATAAAAAAACGTTTTTGAGATTGTGGGCAAAATTTTACACTTTTCCATTATAAATATTTCACGGTCTAATATTTTTTAATCATTATAAAAGTATAAAACTTTAATAAAACTATCTATCATGAAACACTTGATCATATTTTAGTAAATATAATGTAACTCATACAAATAATCGTTTAATAGTATCGTATTTCAATGAATCATAATAAAATTACACAGCCAATATGGCGGCTAAGTCAATTTTTTTAACGTAAAACCGGCAGCGGGTTGAAATTGCTATTTTAAATTTTTAGTCTGTGCTTTATTCGATGAATTTAAAATGAAACAAAAACTGTGAGTGATGAGTTTTAGGTTATATGTTTATGATACTAGACTGTATTTATATTTACGATATGTTTTGTATGTAAATATGAAGTCCTTTTCATTCAATGTATGTATCGTATGAGCTACTGATTAATTATTTAGGCGTATGGTGTTATACAGTTTATTTAGTAGTGTTTTTACAATCCTCCGTTTACTTGTTATATGGTGTTACGTATACAATACAAATGTCAGTTGTATAATACAAAACGCGATCAATAAGAATACACTTTGGAAGGCTTTGTTTAATGCCATATACGGCAAATAAAATGAACCATGGATGGAGAATTTGGTTACTAAAGTTGGGTTACGAAGTTGGTACAGAACTTATAAAAATAAAACAATAGAAAATAATAATTGTCCATGTTGAGTAAAAGACTAATAGTTGAGCGAAAAATCGCTCACAGATTGTAAAAGAGCTATTTATTGGTCGGAAACAAAAGCACATACAACTGAGTTTATTTTAGTTATTTAAAGATTTTAATAGTATTTTATCATTATACAGTTTTACCCAGAATTTTTGTCCTTCTATCCTACTATCCTACTAATATTATAAATGCGAAAGTTTGTAAGGATGTGTGTGTGTGTGTGTGTGTGTTTGTTGCTCTTACACGCAAAGGCTACTGAACCGATTGCAATGAAATTTGGTACGTAGACAGCTGGATAGCTGGAATAACATATAGGCAACTTTTTGTCCCGATATTCCTACGGGATACGGACATTCCTACGGGATACGGACTTACGCGGGTGAAACCGCGAGGCGCAGCTAGTGATTACTTAATTAGGAAAATGTATGTTTCCAAATATAATCCGCACAACTATTCCTTTAAAAAATACCATTGTATTACATTTGTGAGATAAGATTAGGCGAAATGTTTAATAAGGATGCCACACGTGTTATATTTTCCTATTCCAGCTCTGTGGTAAATATCACCTCATAAACTGCAAAGCTTATCGACATCGCAAATAACCAATTATTTACCAAGTTACGCAGTGCTCGTTGAGAGAATTGACGAAAATACACAGATTGCGCTCCAGATATGATCTTGTTCCGTTGGCACAGAGTTTAAAATCCTCTAAAGGAAATTTAATAGGACGTGACGGTAATATGACAATTACAGAGCGACATTCGGATTGTGAAAAGACATAATGGAGTCGATGCTTCAGAATTGTTCCGATTTCGATTATAATCACTGGCGCGAGATATTAGATGAATACATTAAAAAGAGACTCAAGTTTTGGTGCCCTAAATGGGTTATCTTCCAAAGTATCGCTCTGTTCTCTGTCTCCGTCGTACATATTCTATTTTAATAGTCTGTTTTTACTGGGTCATAATAAAGGGTTATAATAAAAATTGATAACGTACATTTTAACACATCTGTCAATTCTTTTGTTTTATCGTTTAATATTAATTTTATATGGTTTTAAAGGTCTAAACATTGTATAAATCCTAGCGTACACTCTCACTCATTCTTCTTTCCATGTGCCTTAACAAAAAATAAACAGTCGAATTGGTCGAGCCGCCGAGTATTACGCCTAACAACACATTTGGCGATTCATTTTTATTTATATACACGTACATTTTATGAACTAGATAAAAAACTGACCCGATAAACGATCAATCGCTCATCTGTCAATACTAATGCGAGATCCAGCGAGCCTGTGAATCCCCAAGACGTCAGTATTAAGATAATTTCATTATTTCACGGTCAATTTCCTTCAAAATCAGTCCCAACAACAGGAAGACTGAAAGAATCTATATTTAACCGGACCCATAAATTAGGGTCGTCAGCGAAGCGCAATCGATTGCTAAATGTACCGTGAAATACTTTGACCACCGAATTTTAGATGTTCGCAAGTTGCTAAGGATTGGTGGTTTAGGTTTCTACGTGCATTGTTTTAATGTGGTTTTGAGTTGGAAAGAAGAATGTTTGAAGATAAGTTCCGGTCCCGCGTGATAGAGTCGTTGCGAAATGTTTTCGGTAGTACACGCCAAGAATGTTGTGGATTTCGTTATCGTGTTATGTACTATCTGAGACATTCATTGTAAGGAGTTAAAAGTTCTACATTTTTACAGAAGATCATCTAAAACGGTCTAAATTAAACAAATAAAGAGAATTCATTATAAACTTAGATTTTAACGGATCTTTAATAAGTATAACTTAAAAGGTATAAAATATCAACAGATTTTTCTTTTTTGCACAAACTTTCAGATTTTTCTTTTTTTGTTTTTTTTTTAGTAATTATTACTAAGCTAGCATGTCTATATGGAGTATGAACTATACTATCTGATTCCTGGCCTTTTCCACCAAATTTAAGGGAGAAAAAGTCACCTGAAATATGGTATATACCCATTTCCGACGTCAGTTTTCATGAGCTATTCCTAGGACCTCATCCAAATATACAATATACAAATATCAACATAAAATCTCCAACCACCACGAACCTGACACTCGAAAATTAATATTGGATCTTCCAACGATTCCTTATTCAAATATACCTTAAAGTGAAGTCCCGTGTCCCCTAGTGGGGTATGGGGCAAATGATATACATCTGTTTCACTGATCGATTTTCTTTATGGACAAGTAGGTGATCAGCCTTCTGTGTCCTGCCAGACCGAGACTTTTTTTTTGTGCGTCCCCACCGGGAATCGAACCCAGGACCCCTCGGTTCTAAGCTCTCGCGTTAACCACTGTACCAAGGAGGCGGTCATATATACCTTAATGTTTAGTAATGTTCCTAGTGTATAGGAAATTAAGATACAGAATAGTTTGCCAATAATGGCAGTAGACTATTAACGTGGTAGATAACCGTAGCTCTCTTGTTTGGTGCAAAAACAGATGTTAATGTCTTGTGATATTGTTTCTATGGTTTTGTAGTTGTGTAACTAACTAATTAAAAACATAATATGCTTTTTGAATTTATTCAGGGAACTATTGTTCTTGTGATTAGGACTGATTACGGTTTGTTGTTATGATATCATATTTGTGGAAAGTTGTTTATAAATATATAAAATAATGACATAAAATGAGAACGTATGAAAGTGCTTATTTGCATACAGTCTATTGTTTTAAAATTTGTAAATTTAAAAATCTTACTTATCATATGGGTAAAAGCCATTTCATTAGAAAGTTATTGTGAAAAAGATAATTAGATTTTCATCTACCAACCCTAGAAGAAATTCGATTACTGTGGCGGGATCACGGGTGGCCGAGAGGCTAGGCGTTGCTACGGTTTGACAAAAAACGCGGGTTCGAATCCCGCCTCGCGATCAAAATTTTTTCTATTCCTTCAATATTTCTCATTTACAAAGCATTTAAATGCTATAATACTACAAATTAAATTCAACCAACCGTTCAAACACACACAAATAAAAGTCGCGGGCACCAGATTTTCTTATTGAAATCGCATTCTTATTATTTAATATCTTGTCTTAAATATTTCTCTTAAAACGTTAAGTCACATGAAACGTTTCAAATCACAGAATAAGTGAGCCACTAAATACAAGAACACAAGTGAATAGCAATGATTTTCCGCATCAAGCTGTGGACTCACTTATAAATATTACTCTAAAAGATTGAAATACCGAAGCTCAGGTGGAAAGCTCATTTCTCAGGTATTTTTTCAAGCTTATACCGTAATCAGGGAGATTGACGCCGCGGGTTCACGCAAGTCGCTGCATTTGTCTACTTTATCTCGACTTGAGAGGCGCCCGACTTTGCTTGTGATAAATAATAGAGCAGAGGGAATATTCGAATATCCGTTGGACACTGATACCCGATGCAAGAGTGTGTTGGTGTAAATATTGTGTGATCAACTTATTTGTTCGGGAATTCATTAAATGTATGATTGACTTTTCCTAGCTCCATCCGGGTAAACCCGGGATAAAATAATATAGGCAAATGTAACGCAAGATGAATGTCTTTTTTTACCGATGAATTTATATTTCCCAAGTATTTTCTATTGTTTGATTTTACGCGAGAATTACATACATTAGACCGATTTTGAAACGGTTTTTTTTAGGAGGAAAGCCAGTAAACTGTTTACAGTTTAGCCGATAACACAAAACGGGGTCGGGCGTTTTTCAAAGTTGAATTTTAATGTATTGTAATATACGTAAATATATTTATGTATTGGTTAATAAGAACGCAGTGGGTAGGGTAAAGGTACACGATTATTCCTTTGTTCAAATATGTATAGTTGTATATTTTTAATACTTTTGGGCAATATATCGTATAAATTTATTTTTTAAGGTTAACGTTATTATCGGTAGGTATGAAATTAATAACGACATCGAAAAACTATTCAGTTATGTTTTGTATACACAAATACACCAAATAGTATATTATTTTAAAATACAAAATATTGCTCTTTCTTCATCGAAAGCACTTTAAGATAACGATCACTAAATAAATCTAAATTCGAACGAAACTTTCTATCTTTGCTGAGAATTTATTTAAATTAAAATGAAATATCTACCTCAGTATATAAATTGATGAACCTATCGCGAGATCAATTGAAAAGAATAGTGGTTGATATTTTATCCTTAGAAGGGAATTGAGAACTTATTCGTGTGACTTTATTTTGAGATAAGACAAAGAACGGCCATTGACACCAACCAGATGGCCAGATAAGGGAGTTATGAATTAACGAATATTAAAATAAAATATTGTAAGACAGTTAAAATGATTGAACAAGTTTTGTACGTCCTAAGTTTTCGAGTTATTTCAATAATCTTGAAATCGGCGAAAGCTTTTATGAATAATGTTAATTCAAATAATGTAATGGGTATGCTTAATAATGATTGGGTTTCATTTTGTTGAATTACACAAAAAATAAGTATTTTCTATTTAAAGATTAATGGAAATTCCTTCTGAGAAGCGACGAAAACAAATCTCCTACCAATTATAATAAGATTCCATTCTAATTCGGAAAATATGACGTTATTATCACACAGAATTATGAAACTCTTGAAGAAATGGGATTGTTATAGGGACATAAATCAAGAAAGTTATTTTGGAGAGGCAATTTTTTCAGGTCTAAAATAAACTAGCATTTTCACCATAAAAAACATTAAAATGCTTGCATAAGAATTATGACGGCCTGATGTGGAATGCCTTGAAATAAATTAAAATATAATTATTATAATAAATGCAGAGTATGTATTCTATTGCGATATCTGTGAAAGTTTAAAGTGGAATGTAGGTATTTGTTTTTATTGCAATTAGTTAAATAATTTAGTGCGCTAAACATTACAGAGCATATCAATCAAAATCTTTTCACGCACACAAACGAAACAGAAGGGACTAGAAAAATCAATTTAGTTGTTCAATTTGGATATCGGGCGCGCAGAGTCCCCTTGTCCATGTATCGTCTAGTAAATAAACACCAAAACAGTGTGCAGCACCACAAAAGCTGCTAAATTGGAACCGTCGCTGGGACATGCTGACGTGTTCTATGTAGCTTACGCGACCCAAGTCAAGAGATGTAGGCGATAATTGTATTAAACGAACTTACCTGAAGTGAAGTTCTATTGTAATTATAAGACAGTCATGGTCCAAGAGAATAGTGGCATACAATGCGGGGGATGAGATACTGTATAGCAAATTAGAACATCGTGGTCCAAGCCTGGAGTATAATCTATATGGTTAAGTTATAATTTGTATTGTTACTTCGTAATGGAATTTCTCTCCGGGTTGTTTACGTACTGAGTTGTAATCCGTGACGTCATTCGCGTGGTACCCGAGAAAAGAGTGGCCTATGTCCTAATTTAGACTATAATCTGTCTCTGCACCAAATTTCATACAGTTACGATGTTTTCGCGTGAAAGAGTAACAAAAAAATAATTCCAACAAGTCCAACCATACTTACAAACTTTCGCGATTATAATATTAGTAGGATAGGTGTAAGAAGAAATCTCAAGAGCGGGGTTGAAACTGACTGAGTCCTCACGTGAAAGCATCAACTAACAGTTCCAATAATGACCAGCATAATTTAAATAACCTCGTAGAAACTAAAACTCTAGCACAAAAATAAAGAAAAGAAGAAAAGAAAGTGCTTTTGAAAGTAGTTTTATCTGGTGTAATAGCTATGAGAGACTTACGTTAAGTAGTAAAAATTTAATAAATATTTTAAAATAGTAATGTAAACTGACTTATTAAAATATCGTGACATTTGTTTACAAATAAAATGCAATAAAAAAGAGAAAGCATCTCCTTCTACGCGTCAAAATCTGTCACATTTCGTATGACTTAGAACAAACCCACTGCTTCTTTGAAATTGCCAACTGAAAGAGTGAAAAATGTCCTGCTATTGTTTTTCTTTGAAACCGAAACAAAACTTCTGCATTTCAACCACGTCTTCAATCATACACGTGATAAGGAGCTTTGTTTCTCTCATCTACTGGATCTGTCCTTAGAAAATATATGATTGAAGTAACATTTGCTCGCTGGGATTCTTATTCGCATTGAGTTTTTTTATGTCATTGGAAATTGATCGTTCCTATTATATTATTATTGGTTTATTTCGCGTATCATACCTAAAATGTATCAGAACCCTTACTCATCTCGAATAAAAATAACAATCAACCTTTAGTACAATTGGTTATGTTATACCAAATGTATTACGACTTTAACAATCAAGCTTTATATTTTTATTACCTATAACGATAATACTTTTATTTAAACCAAACTCAATGAGTCCTATCGTTTTTATTTCCAACACGATTTCCCAAACTAGGTGATAGTGCGATTAATTTTTATTTGAAAACCCAATTACATCTGTGTCTTACAGAATAACCGACGTAACTAAATAGATCGGTGGCCAATTTGAACGTTGGCCAAGAATAAAGAAAATTTTAGCTCCCAATTTTAAAGGAAATAAAATTAAATATCACAGGGTATTAAACGGAACCGTATCCGAGTTAATTGATTTAGCTGATGTATACGATAACACAATTACTCGCTACTGAGCTGAAAATTTCGGTTTTGATAATGCGAAATTACTGTTTTATTTTGGGAGTTTATTATGACGGGTGTTGTGTTTTAAGATAGTGTTGACCGTTTAGTTCTTGTCAACCAACCGACAAAAAGGCAGGAGGTTCTCAAGCTGACGTGTGTATTTTTTGTGTATACGACCACGCGTAAATTTTTACTTTATAATTTCATGATGGATAGGTTATTCTTCTTTTATGATCCCATGTAAATAAAAACAAGATCTTAACGTAACGGTGGGAGAAAGTTAATTCTGTTGTTGTCTCTGGTTTAATTTTTTTGTTTAATATTTTTAAAGTTTATTAATTAAGTTAAATTGTTTATATTTCTTACAATTCACTTATTAAGTAAATTGTAAGAAATACAACAGTGAATGTTCAAATATTTATTACGTAATTAAGTCTAGTTGTCTTTGAGATGAAATCTTGATTAAACGTTTTATTATGTTGTTTCACTTGATATCTCACCTTTGATATTAAATAATGTGAACAATGATTACACTGACATTTTTATTCGAGCGCAATTTCAATTTAAAGACATTTTACGAACAATTATTATAACAGTTGATGTGCCTTTTATAACTAGTCAAATTTCAGCATAGTTCCAACGTATCCGCCTGTATTTTTTAAATATATCTCAGCAGAAATACACGAGGCGGTATTTTTATTACGAACTGTAGCGTTCTTATCTTTGATATATGTGCTCTTTAAATTGCTGCCTGAATAATAATGGAATTCGTTCGGAGAAATACATGAGAGAGCATACTGAGTTGAACTTAATTGTTTGCATAGTTTTATAGTATTTTATTGGAACATTGACAAACTGTAAAGAGACAAACAACCGCCTAAGGGTAAGGTCGTCAAGGAATCTCCGTTGAATTAATGTTCATTTAAATTAACACCTTATTTCGTGTCATTAACGTTTCAAGTTAGGAAGATCTGTCTAATATAGGCATAGCAGAGTTTTGCTTCGGACAACTATGATGCGATTTATTTTTAACCTTAGTTTACCTTTAAAGAGAAAATTATCGTGTATCGTATTAATAATAAAATCCCTTTGATGGTTGAAATTGAATCCTTGTTGCTTTTCCAATTTACTTTAACAGTAGTCACATTATAAAAGTAATACAAAAGAAACAAGGAGCTACAAGTTATAAAGGGAGCGCTGGTAGAAAATTCGAATGTAGTGTTTTAATAAATCAATGTCTGCGAAGTTCGAACCTTACTTCTAAGGAAGGTGGCAATGACTGGGCTAATACAACATACCTGCGAATCATGACTGCGAAACTGTTTCGAGCTGAATTCCATTTACTAGATCCTGTTTTTACCCGAATGCACCGAGAAACAGTATGTTCTATTGAACTGAAAGATTGATATAAAGCTGAAGAGGTTTCGTTAATTTCCAATATATCTTTTTACATGCAACGATTGATTCTTTTTTGACTATCAGCTTAATGATATCGTGGTGACAGTTCTAATAAAAATGCAATTTTTATATAACTATAGATGTCTTAACGAGCTAAGGTTAAAAAATATTAAATATTAAAATATAGCATAAAGATTTTCCTCACCTTAAACAGAATATTATCAAGTTATACATTCAGTATATAAACAGGCGTCATGTTAGTTTCGAATTTCAATTTACAAGTATTTCATGCGTGTGAACAGTCTGATATCGTGAGAATTTATCTCAGGCGTGCATATTGGAACGATGGTGGCTAGGCAGTTTAGGAGTTCGACCGCGATCTTCGAAGATTCTAGAATTATTGACTTCAAATGCAAGCTATTTTAGCGGGTATTTCTAATAGTATGGAAACAGTATATAGCACTATATTACTACTAATACCTAAGCCGTTTTACTGACTAAATTGTTTTTACGGGTGTGACATAGTCAATGATTGACAGAACCTTTTTAATTAAAGAAAGATAAAAAAACATTATGGTTAAACATAGACCTCTCATAAGATTTATCTATAATGTTTGTAATCTCATAAGATTTATAAAATAATTACTATTAAAAATAAAATCGTGATTTATAATTCTTTGGTTTTAATTCGTCTTCTTTTGTCTTTATGAAAGTTCAAAGTATACAAGTCATTGTAAAATTTTATCAAAAAGAGACATAATGAACACCATTATGTCTCTTTTCCCTAAGTTTTTTATTTGTATCTATGCATAGAAAAAGAAATAATGCTTTAACATGTTTTCATCATCGATAAAATGTTTTTTGCTAACACCATAAACCGTTCAATGTACGTTCAAAACGAGCTCTTTTTTCGTGAACGCGAACAAAAGCTGTTCCCGATAAACGCAAATTATTCCAAACATTTTCATAATTTAGCACTCATTCATAACAGTCTATTTATTTTATGCTACTTACATACTATAAACCGGTAACTAACGGCTTCGACGCTTGAATATCCTTCCCCGATAAACGTTAAGCGTTCAATAGCTGTATCTGTGAGCAGTCTATATCATTTTGCCTCTATACGTACTATGCTTTTGATATCATCACGGTAATCCAGGCTCTAGTACCATTATATAAGGGCGATGTTACCTTGATGTAAAATCGCGTTGAAATGCATAAAAGTTGTGTGAAATGAAAGAAATGTAAATGAAAGAGTAACGATGTCACAAATGTGATTTAAATGAGAACGCTTGACCCCGTTTATTTTTATGCTCATTAGTTAAAATTACAAGGTTTCAGTTTGCGCTTTGGTAATGAGAACGAATGCAATTCTTTGTGGAAATTGTGTTGAAAGTATCATGTTGAAAAGCGCATCATTACGCCAATTCCATTGTGGTATTTTAAGCCGATATTTTGACGTGGTATTTCGCTCCATCATTTAAATTAGTTGAGACCCTATAAAACGAGTAATTAAATGAAATTCCTGAAATAACATTCCTTCTTGTTATTTAGAATCAGCGGCTGAATTAATTCTAGCAAGCTTTAATGAATTTCTTTAATTATCATTTTCAAATTTTCCGGTGTAAATTAACTTTTAATTAGTAGTTTTTTTAGCATTTTGGTCAGTTATGACACAGTTTTTGTTCCCAAAATACCGAGAGCATTGCCGCGAGAGATTTCTTTTTTTGTTAAAAATTAATACCGCAAAGATTTTTGTTCAAAACGGTATAATTTATGCAATCACATAACGTAATTTAAAGATCAAATCTTCATAAAATTATTTTGATGACAAATAATTTATTAGCTAAAGATTCAAGAAAAGGATATCTTAACTTCTCTCTTCCTTCCTATCTTTTTTTGTACAACTAATTAGGATTTTTGTTAAATGTTATGTTCGTGTTTCTTTATCAAACTGTTTGGAAAAATATTACATCGCGCCCACTTATCTCCCATTTCAGTTACGTATTATATAATTTATTTTTAAGATTGTTTATTATAATGAAATATTGCCATGCCAAAATATATATAGCGTGACTTTCTGATAAGAAAATAAGTGTCATGATCGGACCAATACTTTTGAAGACTACCCTACAAACTAGAAACTCCTCCGTTTATAGGTATTTAGGGTTTAATAAAACATTCAATCAAGGAAACAATAAGAGGAAAATTCCAACCACGTTTCATTTTACCAGTTTAAAAAAAAAATGACCTATAGAATATGGCAGATTTACACCAGTGTTGCCAGAGTATTGAACCCAACAATTTTAAGCGTGAAAAATCAAACAAGAAATAGCGAGTTGATTACTCCCGCCAGTACGAAAATCAACAGTCGTCATCCACTGGGCGATTACTGACGCTAGAAAATTGTACCTTCAAGCTTCGTTAGGTCGGAATATTGGTTTATTGTGGATCGAAAACGCGTCAACGACGACGAATTTCTTCATGGGACTCGTACATTGACGTTTTCCCCGCGGTAATTTACAATTTACTCAATAATATCCCGTTCAGTATATACATTGTGGTTGATGGTGCTAAAATCACAGGTAAGTCGTCCTAAAGTAACCTGTCTTTTCTTGTGTTTGATTTTACGCGAGTATTATACATTTAGAAATTAAAAACTTTTTAACGGATTTTAAACGCGATTTATTCATTATATTATCAACCTGACATTTCGAACACTTTACAGCGAGCGTGGTCACGGGGTAACCTCCATAATAAACCATATCACAGATATTCTGAAGAAGACAGGTTACCGGGCGTTAAATAGTTTTTCTTTATTTTTGCTGAAACAAGATGTGATTTCTCTTGCATAATGTTTCAATTTTAACATGAGTATTATTATATTGAATTGTTTTTTAATGTAGGCATGTTCATTTTACGCATCTGATATATAAGTAGGAGCTTTTCGATTTTAAATGCGCTTTAATTGGTACAGGAAAGCTGATGGTTACATTATTTTAAATATTTAAATGTCAATATCGTGAGTTCCACTAAAATGGAAATGAGGGTAAATTGTGTTTATTGTAAACTTTGAGTCATGCTTGTATAAAATTAAACATTGTTTTCTTTTACAGACATATCGAAAAAAATGCAATGACACTAAAAGTGTGACGTTTACATAATTATGTGAATACTCCACTTAACTAGGGCTTTACCAAGGTTTTGATCCTTGAAATTGTAAAGTTACAAACTATTCATTAACATCACAATACATCCTGGTAATTAATTGCCTACTATCCAGGAGTCGAGCGAGTTCTGAATAATAATGACTAATTTTGCGATTAATTGTAATGAGTACTGTGATCGAGATTTTTTAATTTAAATTTGTTTGGACGGACTGAATGTTTTTTTATTTTTGACTAGCGGTCCGCCCCGGCTTCGCTCGTGGTACATATATATAGCCTTTTTAAATAAATGGGTTATTTAACACTGACAGAATTTTTGAAATCGGACCAGTAGTTCCTGAGATTAATGCGTTCAAACAAACAAACAAACTCTTCAGCTTAATAATTTGAGTATAGATGTGTTGCACATAAATTAGGCATTCCAGACCATTCCGGACTTTCGGTCTTCGGACCATTTCCGCTTTTTAGTTATAGCAAATCGACGAACAAGTTGCGCGGAATAGCATCGACCATTCGTAGTTTAAACCTTATACTAGCTCTTCGCCCTGGCTTCGCCCTTGGTACATATAGAGCCTATGTTACTCAGTGGAGTTGCAGCTTTCTAGTGGTGAAATAATTTTTGAAATCGGTCTATTGCGTGAAAACGTTTTAAAAAAGAAAAAAAAACATAGAAACTTTATTTAACTAATTTATAATCCAATGAAATAATGATACATATACTTGAATAATATTAGTGAAACAAAACATTATTAATAATTTAGAATAAAATCTAATGAAATCTGCTAAAGATTACATATCCTCAAACACATAAATTATATATGTTCAGAATAATAAAAAAATAAAATATAATAATATGGGACACATTCTGTCATAAACCAGAAAATTCACAATAAAAATGTAACAATCTCAATTTAATGAACTCATTTTGACAGCGTTATTTTTAACTACCACACCCATGCCACCTATGTCGCATACGACAGATTTTCTCACGTCACCCAATAGGATTCCGCTGTTCGCCTCCGAGACAAAGATATACACTTTATACGTCGTCCGTCCTTACAGGAATTTGTTTAACTTATTCAAATATTTACCATCGCTCACTATTAGCTGAGCGAAAGAATTTTTCAGAGTTCGTTTAATTTTCTGTGTCTAATGAAATTGTGTTTTTAAGAGGCGCTTAACGTAGCGGATATATTTAAAAATACCTGTGTGCAGTTAACTTTTAGCTTTCTTCCTGGAAATGTATGTAATTACACCTGTGAAGTTATTTAACGTATACAGTTATCGATTATGCTTCTTCGTAACGCACTATTTGAAACGTAAAAAAGAAAATTCCAACAATGAGATTTCTCCTAGATAAAGAGAGAAAATCTAATATGTTTATTATAATTTCAAAAATTAAATGCATCTGTTTAAACAACGTTCGGTGAGAGCATTACATTAATGTAAAGATAAAAGTCACTATAAACACGACTACACGGTTGTGTAACATGGTATAAATGAAATTTCATTGTGCGTGCTGTCTCACACGTCTTTCATTCCTTTATCTCCGTGCAAGTTTTGTCGTCACCAACAATGAATTTTAAATTTTCATTCGACTTCTGTCGTATTCGATGTAAAAGTCACTTACGCTTAGATTTGACGTCACTTCAGGCGACGTATCAATTTTTACGTTACGTCGACGAAAATTTTCATAACAAGGATCCTAATCTTACTTGGCACGAAAAAATTTCCACTTTTCCTCAATTACTTTACATTTTGGACGTAATTGTGTTATCTCCATTCCATTTACTTTCTTTAATAATTTCTTTACGTAATATCTCTTTAATAAAAGCAGGCTTTTGTTTTAATATTCATAATACGTTTTGCTCTGTTTTTGGTTGACTACTTCGCACTGTAATCATGTTTTATGTATTTACATAGTTGAATCGTTTCTTTCTGTGTCTTGTTGAATTCGTTTAATGTATATAATTAGTTTTATTTTTAGATGTTTCTTACTCATTTAATTATTCAGAATATTATCAATTTTTTGTGTACGATATTTCTATACAAATTATTGTGTTAGTGTGAGTGAACCACAGCTTGAGTTGAAAATTTTCCTTTATTAGGTTAAAGGAAAAAAAACTCCTTCGTCCTTGTAGACGAAGCCGGGTACGGATAGTAATTATTATTACGTCTACATTTGCGTATCCTTTGACGTTATTCGTCTATTTTATAAAAAAAAAATGTGGCATAACATCGAAAAGAATTACAACCACGATCGTTTCGTTCGCAAAATATTGGCTGGCTATAACAACATTCGATGTTCGTACTCGTATTTCAAATTGCAATCCTAACAGACCACATTTCATTTGACGCGAGCTGCACGTACGCTTAGCCCGTTTTGAAATTGAAATTCGAATTTTCGAATTCCAAATCTGACATCGACAATGTACTATTTATTTACGTTCCCGCCAAGTCGGGTCCGTCGCCCATATTGTTTTTTTTTAATGCAAAATTGCCATCCAATGCTTAATGAAATCGACATTTAACAAAATTAATTACAATTATTCGGGAGCGTTATTTTAAAGCACGCACGTGATTATGTTACATTAGTAGGAGTTCATTGAATTTTAGACGGCTGAATTGAATTTTGAATAATAATTTCATTTTCAATATGGAACAGTAAAACCGCATGATCTTAAATTTATTTAACTAAGTGAATTTAAAATGCAACTCAAAAGCCTAAGCGGGTTAATTATATCGTATATAGTTTTCTATTAAACAATTCGATTTGACTATATGATACTTTTCTTATGTAATATTCGTACCTAAATATCTTCATAAAACGAATATTGAATGAAATTGTAATGTTTTTTCATTGATCTGTCAACAAACACATTTTGTTTATCGCTGGTTTTGTATAATGTGGCCGTGTAAGTGTTGAAAGTCTTAGATTCTATTCACGTTACTGAATAAAATAAGCCCATGTAAAAAATGAAGTATATGATGAACTATCATGATATATACAAAACCTATGAATAATAAAATTGTATGAGAACTGTAAAATAGAAGTGGTTTTTAGCTTTAATTAGCTTTACCTGTAGGTATGTCTGTATACTAACTTCTTTAGACTCAATTATAATTCACTTTAAACCGTCAGATTTAATTCAAACTTTTTACACTTATCGGATCGGTAACAATATTATATTTCACGAGCCAATCTTATTATCCTGATTAGGATCGCCAGGATTAAAGAAATTATGAACTACGTGTACTCTGTTTGAGAGCAAGCGAGACAATTTAGTTTATTCTATAATTGGAGCACGTTTTTTTAGTTTTTTGTAACTACATTTACTTAATGTATATTATCGTCTTTATATCACTAACTCAAAAGGTAACACGTTATAAATTAACTTTTTTTTTGTTTCAGATGACGCGCTATAAAATAGAACAGTGACACCACTAAACCACTTCTAGGCATTTTATAATCACAGTTACAGATAATCAATAAAAAAGAAAAAAATGCGTGCCAGTATCATAAGAATGAGAATTTAATTCGGAATCGAAAATGTCACGGACGCTAGTGTTGTGCTAATAAGATAGAGTGCCGTGATATCTTATGATAGATGTGGGTGAATGATAGTGTTGTGATGTTTTGTGTGATGTGATTTTGTTCACCATGCGGCTGGCGTTGTGTCAGCTGATTGCGTCCGCTGCGGTCCTAGGAGCTGTCATTTCAATGGCGCCGAAGAACGGTGAGTTGCATTATATAAAAATTGCATGTGATATATTTATTAACTTTAATAAAATAAATATGGTGACAATTATTTTCACCATAGAACGGATTTATTATTTTTGATTAACACTTAAATTTGTCTTATTAACTAATTTATTCATTAATAAATGATATTAAAATGTAATATACCTTTATGCTTGGCATTCAATCAAGTAGAACAAAAATATAAATAATTTAGGTACTGAAGTAATCTTTTAGAATGTTTATAAATAGGAATTTTATTCAAGTTGTCACAGATTCAAAAAGTCGCTGTGTAATTAAGATTTCTTATATTAAGGTTGATTAATAAAAAATAACAATATGTATTTCACACAAACGCAACTTAATGTAAACTTTATCGAAAATATTATCCAAATGTTTACTTTTTAATAGAGAACAGTTTCAATGAATGGGTAAATGGCATAAATGCATACTAAATTCAATTTAAATTCAGTACCAATTTATATAAGTGTAGCTAACAAATAAAACAGTAACAAATTATTTCATTCGCCGTCTCACATCTACGCTCAATACACTAGAGAAAGGGGAGCATTTACAATGCAAATGAAACTAAAGCGAAACAGCGCTGTACAAATCGACACATACAAATAGTAGACGTGGGTACAGCGCTGTATCATCCGCTATAGTCATAGTATGCAGGGAAAACAGCAGCTCTAGTACTCATCAGTGACAGGACACCCGAGGGAGCGCGGGCTTTTTAAAATTGGAATATAGATCTAAATTCCATTGACTCGAAGTATAGAAAATAGTTTGACGTCGAGTATTCTTGGAAGTTTCGGGTCTGAAATTTGCAAGGCGGTTTAATAAATGAAAAAAAAAACAGAAAAAAATGAAAACAATACTTAACGATATTGCAAACCCGAAAGTGAGTTTTTTGTATGTTTTTTTTTTTCATTTCACGTCACAACATGCTATTTTATCGTATCATTTTAAGTCTAAAGATAGGCTAGACATAGCATACTTTTTCCGTAAACTCTTAAAACTCATAAGCGAAGAGATGTATTTTTTAAAATTCAACAAAGCAAAGTCGTAGCTAGGTTTTATTTACATAATACTTATCATTATATCTAGTTAAACTGAATGTAAAAAGTGAGAAAACTATGTAAATAGGATAATATGATAACTACATTGCAGCACGTGTAAAAACTTAATGCTCCATAATACCAACGTAATGGCTTAGCTAGAACTAGCTTAAGAGCTAAAAAACATTTCTAGAAACTTTTCTAAATCTTTGGTTTGTATTACATTGAAGTAATAACTCATTTAATATTAATTAAGCATTATGGATCGTAGTGTAGTTGTTATGAAAGTGATTGAATCTAAAACTTCAGTTTTAGCGCAGTTGAAATACAAATATTCTATATAAAGCTGTGTTAGTTCTCTGGGATTATCCGCGGATACAATTGCAGTCGAAACTACGGGCAAATGTTCAAAACGATGTAGCTTAGGTCTTCAACTACCTTAACAAAAAATTCCATCCAAATCAGCGCTATGGTTTAAGCTTTGAAAGCATGTCAGACAGACTTTCGTATTTATCCTATCCTACTAACAACACATAGGCAAATTTTTATTCCTACGGGATACAGACTTACGCGGGTGAAACCGCGGCGCAGCTTGTACAGGCTTGTACAAGCTACAATCTTGGATATTATCGGATATACTCGGAAACGGTTGGACGTCCTGGATGAAATTTAGCACAGGAGATAGATCGTGTACAATCGACTATATTGTATCCGGGATCTACGGGAGCGAAGTCACCACAAAATTGTACTTCAAATTCTATCCACTTATTAGGTATCAACGTCTTAAATTGTTTTATAAATCGGTTCTTAACTGCAATCAAATTCATTAATTTTCTTTATGTTTTCTAGTCGTATATGCGATTGTATCTAATGAAACAAAGGAATCAGAAAGCGCTTAAACCGTCATTCAAAACCAATGCACTATTTTATATGGTAATTTGACTTGAACGTACAAGAAATTAAATGCAATATAAGAACTTTAAAAACTAATTAAATTTGACATAATACGATGTCTCCTGAAATTGTAATGCGACACACATAAACTGCATCTCGCTGAACATTTTTAAATTGGGTCCTGCGAAAAACTCTAGAGTGATTCTTAGTGCACTAGTTTGAAAATAAGCTATGTTCGAACCAAGTTAAGCCCCACCTCCCGGCTCCAGCGTGACAGCGTCATGTAACTTACAACTTGACTTAAGAACCGCTTTTAAAAATATGTTTTGCATACTCTATTTTTTACCGCTACATTTGAAATTTAAAATTTCGCTAGTGTAAATGTGTTAGTCTCATATGATAGCGTAAAACCATCTTACCAGTCCGGTTCTGCAGTTTTACTTGGAAAGTGTTTCAGGAGTTTTAATAATGACTTAATATTTAGGTGCTCTTTTTAAAGTTCCCATGTATATTTGGAATAAAGGCATCGGAAAGCATTTTCCATAATGTCTCATTTTCGATATATAAAATTCAAGTGCAGAAAATCAATGAGTAAATTTTTTAAACTATGTCACAAATCTATATGGATGATTTTAGACGTGCCTCTCAGTTGATGTAATAAAATCGATATGTATAAATGATTAATATTCCATTCGCAAACACTAAAACCTCAAAGTGGTTTTAGAAAAAAAAAGCTGTTCAAAAACTAAAAAAAAAAAAACAATTTAATATCGATACAAAGGTAAGGCTCTTAAACTAGGTTCTAGCTTAATTTGAATATTAAGCCTTATCGGAAGTGGGACTTAAGCAAAACAGGAGGAATGGCGGCCGCAGTGCGACACTTCGGTTTGGCCGAAACAAAAATTAACGGCTTGAAATAAAACCTCTTTGAACGTATCTAACATCTTTATTGTGTGTTGGGACGGCTGTGAATTCTAAATTCAAATCATCCGGAATTGCGTTTCGAACGTTATAAGGGCTAGTTCGCACTGTTTGCATATAGGACACTTTTTAAGAATGATGTAAGGTCACGTTCACACAATAATGTCTAATCTATTTAACATGACTTAAAATTTTTATTTTTTTTTGCAATTAAGTACTTTTAAATGAAAAATTTTTAAGAAATAGATAAATTGGGGTGTTCCGTAGGTACACAACTGAAAGAGTAGAAGAAATTTGATTGCTGAGGCGGAAACACTGGTGGCCGAAAGGTTAGGCCGTTGCCACGTTTCGGCGAAATGACACGGATTCGAATCGCGTCTCACGATATCAATACAATAAATATTTGCTATTCCTTAAAAAATTCATAACCTTACATTATTTTACCGCCCTTATTTTAAACTGATCTACGTAAAAAAATCTGTTTGTTCATTAAATATTTAATTGAAATGAGATGCCAAATACACATTTCCATAATTCCCCATTTCTAATTTAAACCATCGTCCTGTAATAACGCCTTTCTTTTATTCAAAAAAATCCAACATCACTAATAATTCCTCATATCACATGCAAATGAATCGTAGCAATATGAATACATCATAAAGAGTTGAATTCCAATGCTTTATGCGACGAATAAAAAATACATAAATTTTTTGAAACAGCGTTCTTTTTATGAATGATGGATGTTTTAAAAACACGTTTTAAATGCTCATGTGAGTTTAATGAATCGTTGTTTTTTAACCTACTGAACAAAAAGAGCGTAATCAATTCTAAAGATTATATATATTATGTTATTGCAATGTATAAAATGTTCGCTTATTGTAATAAGCTATTACAAATTGTACAAAAATTTCAAAATACAGAGATGTAGGTATGTAAGTATTGATGTATACTTAGTCTGGCCATAAATACTGTTACACTTAATTATAAAAAAATATTACATTTGAATTTCGAATCTGTC
>NC_052109.1:1289240-1315116 GCF_012273895.1 Zerene cesonia
GTAATAAATGTTATTTGCAGTTAACAATTTTCTTTTTTCTTTATTACAATATTTATGGCAAGACTAGGTATATTAATGTTTTTATGTGGTGGGATGATTCATGTAATTATCGTTTCTTTAGCTATTATTATTTTTAGTCAAAAAATATCGTTTGTATAGCCCATAATATACAATTCATTACCATGGACACTAACATCACTTATTAATATAAATCCTTCTAATATTATAAATGCGAAAGTTTGTAAGGATGTGTGTGTATTTGTTGCTCTTTCAAGCAAAAACTACTCAACCGATTGCAATGAAATTTGGTACGTAGACAGTAGGACACAACTGGAATAACATACGCAACTTTTTATCCCGATATTCCTACGGGATACGGACTTACGCGGGTGAAACCGCGGGGCGCAGCTAGTACATAAATATGTCCGTTAAGCTGACACGCTAACAAGCTAAATCACCGCACTGTTTGAATGATTTTTGAAAAAAAATTAATACCCAGGATCGAACATAACCTACTGTTTTTATTGAGAAATAAATGTGAGTCAAATGTTTTTTGTCTGCGGGCGAATCCGCGTGATGTCTATTGCACTACACTTGCTTGACTTACATTAACAGCATGATATTGTATAATTACATAGTCACAAACACACACACACGGCGTTAACTACTGGTATACTGGTTTTTAGCTTTGTACCTTGTAGTTTGGGAGTTAGAGACTTCATGGTTATTATATTTATTTTGTTTTATTTTATTTATTTGTATAATAGCCTGTATTCCACAATAAATGAACTATTCCTCACAAAAACAGTTCATCAATTCGAACCAGCAGTTCCTGAGATTGGCCCATACGAACAAACTCTTCAGCATTCATTATTAAAATACATATATCGGGTGTTAGTTACACATTTAGTGACTTGTGAACAAGATGTAGGCTTCTGTATCTAGATAGCTTTACGTCATCGACAAGTGCTTACGGAGATTTAACACGTCAATTGTTCACGCCCTTTACAACTTGAAACATAAGCATCGCATCCTTATTATACTGATAACATTATACATACATACATACATTTATACATTTATTTATTTCATACACACATACATTTTTTGACATTTTTAAATTTACAATTTATAGCAATTACAATTTAGTTAGTTAAAAACGGTTTGTCTTACATATATTTTTAAAGTTTACAATATATAAAGCCGATGTTTCCCTAGCTAGATTGCAAGGCACGAATTGGGCCAGCTCGCACCGGGGAACCACCACACCCTCACAGAAAACCAGCATGAAATAGCATACTGCTATGTTTCGATCGGAGAGTGGGGAAACAAGGCTCATATCCTTTTCCTTACCCTTCCCAGTCTTTTCCTTAATTCCTCTCGTCAATCCTTTCTATATCCCTTTCCAATTTAAAGTCGATAATCCATTTATAGAGGCGTAAGGTCTGCATTCGACCTTACGCCGCCAAATTTTCATGGGCGGTGGCGCTTACCATTAGGCGACCCACCAGCTCCATTGCCAACAATGTCATCCTTGGAAATGGAGCTGGTTGGTTTTATTAAAAAAACAGGATTTAGGGTACATAGTAGCTTTCTTTAAAATATAATATTAATACTATGTGTTTTTTGTGTACAATACAAAATGACCATTGCAGATTACTGTCTATCTAAACATTGTTGTTGTTACTTAATTATTTTTTCTACTCCTTAAGTTGCCTGGTAGAAATCGTTGTCAAGCGATAGGGCCGCCTAATTGTGCTATATATATATATGTATGTAATATTTGATTTATGTATCTGTGCTAACAATTTTTATGACTTCTCTATTGTAGAATATTCATAAAGTCTCGGGAAGTTATTTGGCACATTAATGCTTATTGATAATATTTTTAAACATTTTATTGGTATAAATACTGCATCTATTTCTTATTTCTCATAAATATATGTAAAATTTCTTGTATATAACTGTATGGAAGTGTTAAATAAATTAATAAATAAACCACAATCATTGTACTATACTGGGAATGGCTTGATTAAAATGTTCAAGCCACCAGTACAAGTAAAAGACATTATTTATGTCCCCTTTCGCTAACTCTTGTAAAATTTAACACCACTTACAAACAAATATCGTAAACTTAAGCTAATTGAGACTTGGCAACTTTAATTTGTTCGACAAATTTCATAAATCTTACTTAAAGTTGGCTTATGGTTATCCGCGTTACGCCGATGTCATATTGACAAAATTGTGTATTCTCATGTTATATCTAGACTATACTATATAGTAATTTTATTAATGTGAATGTCGGTGTGAAGCTCTCGGCAAATATACGTTTTCATTTAAAATGTTTGGCATTCGGAATTAGAATAGGCGACCCAAGGTCAAACAGAGGTTATTCTTTTTATCAAAAATCAATCCAGTCTACGTGTACGTGACATATAGACACGGCAACGAAGTAACGAAGTTCTAGCCAAAAGTTAGATCTGAGTACACGAATGATATTTTAGTATATTTGATTGATATTCTTAAATTCATAGTTTTAGATTACGACAATTTTAATTTGTGCTTTAGCTACAAAAAAATGTTGAGTTTGTTTCTAAAAGTTAAGAAAAATTAAGAAAAACATTTGTCTTGACGCATAAGACCGCTGAAACAATATAGTACAGCTATCGAATTAACACTGTTTCTGTTTTAAGTGTGTAAGGAAAGTCCACGTCATTTATCAAATGTTTGCTAGAACATAGACTAGTATGATACGTTATGTCAGCGACAATGAGTATATCGTGTGGAATGCGGCCTTAAGTTCAAATATTATAATTTTACTGAGATAGACACGCCTCTAATTTTGTTTCAAGAGACATCTTACTTAATTTATCGTCGGTGGGTAATTTTAATAAAGCTGTTGTTTAGCCAAAGAAAAGAGCCTTATTAATATCATATATTTCATAACTTCCGCATGGTCTTATGAAAACAATATTTCCATTCCGTGGAAAAATATTAAAATAGAAATCGCCCGCCGAAAAAGCATCCCTTCTCATCTCAGAAATTATGAATCGGGAAAGGGATGAAATGATAACAATTGAACTAAATCACGTAGGAACAATAAAAAGTGAATTATTGGAACGCTTTGAATAAGAAGCGAAACATTGAAGGAAACCAAAGAAATATGAATGTAATAAAATGCTAAGCTGCGATAAATGCTGTTTCAGTAACGGAGTTTTAATAAGAATAAGAATTATGGGTGTGGAAATTAAATTCTCTAGGCATATGTGGAGAAATTACAAGCACGCCGAATATACGAATATTCGAAAACAATGGAGTAACTGGATGCAACTGAATAGCGCTGATTTTCGCAAATATTTCCATCTGATTTTAACGCATGCGAACTTTATTTATAGTAAAAATTTATTTAACTTTAAATTTTGCGGCTTTCATAGTGCGCTGTGTGCAGTAATGCACGCTTTATATATTATATTAAATAATAAGTGGCAAGATTGGATTTCAAAATCTTTATATAAAGTGTCATTCATCATGCAACTTTTATTATTTACGATTACAAAGAATTATTGTAACAGATTTATAATTTTATAGTCCTTTTAATTTGAGACGATTTCTATGTCATGTAAGATAAAAGTAAATGAAATAGTGCATAAAGTCACAATACAATAAGATGTAAAAACTTTTTAAAAATTGTAAAAAATAATGTAAAATACCGACCGAAAGTGCGGGAGAAAACAACCAGACATCGATCTCGGCTGCCATTTGTGGTTGCGATAAGAAAGCGTTTGTTCGTTGTGATGCTAACGTGTTGTATAGCAAATACTTAATTGGGGTAATTTGGCCTAAGCGTACCCTATTGAGAGATGGCGCGTTAAAAAATGATACCACTTTATTGTACAAAGAAATAAGATATTCAAATGTAAAACGTTACTTTTTTACTTGTATTTATTACTAGCAAAAGTGGTGCTTTAGGACGGTGCTTCGCAAAGTTGTCTACCGAAATTGTCAGTCAGGCTTTAGGTTTTTTTTTTCAATGTGGATAAAGAAATGTTTATATGGTTGAAAACAAGCCAATAGTTTAAACCTTTAAATGTCACAGATTCTCCATAAGGTATACAATAAAATACGTAGAGGACTCGCTGTTTATATGTGATACAACATTTCGCTTTACTAGTTTTGATTTAGTGCGTATTTAATGCAATCACCCAAGTCAGCTCATGCCCTGTCTGTATACCAAATTACATCAAAATCCGTTCAGTAGTTTCAGCGTGATTGATGGACAAACATCCAAACAGAGAAACTTTCACAAACCTATAATATTAATGTTATTGATTCATAATATTGTAAGCTTTTGATCACTGTGTACATGATAGAGAATAACACGATGCTACATTATGTAGTAGAATTCAGTGTGCGTTGAAAGGCTGAATGCACTAACATTTTGAACAATATAAAACGATTTTTCCTGAACTAAGAATAGCAAATTCACCTCACTACAATTACCAGTGACCATTTCAGAGTATTCTCGTAGTGTATAAATAAAAAATGTCTCGAGACGGCGAGCTTTGCAGAATTCAAAATGAGTCGTAGGAATATCTTGAGAGATCGCAAAAAGTGATATTTAAGGAAGTCACTGAGATTTCGCATAGGGAAATATAGGTTTATTTAAAAATTCAACTCTGTGTTAGTTACGATATTTCTTTGTACCTCCTATGTGCATTAAAAATAAAAAATAACAAAAAATATGTGTGTGCATATGCAATTTTGTATTAATTTAAATGTCCGGATAAAAATTTTAATCGCAGTCATTTCTATTAAAGGTAAGGTTAGACTAAGACATAAGACTGGGTCAGTATCTAGTAAGTTGAGATGTCTAATCTGGATCTATATATCTTATAATAAGGGTCACCCCGGCTCCATCCACATAGGTTGTATTTATAAGTTATTTATTTTTTTAAGTTACAAACTAATTCAAGCAGAATAAATAGCTATATATAGCATAGCAACAAGTCAGAAATAATTTAAATCACAAGAAATATAATACATTACTACGGTAAGCACAAAAACACCTTTTTACTTTAAACTTCGATTATGTTTTACATAGTTGTTCGTGAACATTGAAAAGGGGGTAAACAAAAAATCAACAAATTTATTTATCAGAATGTTGAACGTACAGAATTTGAGTCAGATATAAAGTATTCAGAACTATGGTCTACCTCGTATACTATTGCTATTGCAATATAAGTGTTCTGTCACCATTTTTACTACTGACAACACTAGCGTGAAATTCATTATTACAACTCAAATTACCTTCGTCCCGTTTCAATTTTCAACATAATTTACATGTTTTATCTGTAGAACAATAGAGTTGCAAATCTAAACACCACGAATTATGATAATAACCACAAACCAATCTCAAATAACCTCCAACCCGTACATTAAACAAATCACTCCACAATTAAACTTCGGAACAATAAAAGTCCTCGCTTCTCCATTAAACAATTCAAAAACTATTTAAACAATTGAGTATTCAAACTCATACAATAAAGACAAATTGGCTATCGTCTTAACGACAAAAGTTGTGCATCCAGTCCTTGCATACGGAGCTGAGTGCTCCATCCCCTTGGGGGCTTGGAAAATAAAACCCCTTTATACTCTCTCAAACTTTCCCGTTTGAATTGTAAATATGGGGCATAAGGGCATACTAATATTGTTAAAGGCATCGTTCTGTTGGTTTTTCAGATTCCGGAAAGGGTGGGAACACCGGAGCTTTTTTTGAGGGAACAAGTCGATAAAAATCTTATGCATATTACTTACTCAATGAGATCTTTGAGAGAGATAAAATTGACACTTTTTAAATGCAACATACCTTTTTTGTGTGTGGATATCTTGCATAAATAATCTTTCCCTGGGGCCGTGTATCATGTCGTATTCTTACCGACTTAAAAGAAAAAAAGTGTGCTTTTCAATGCGTTTAGTTACTTTTACAGGAGTTACTAAAATTTAAATTCCACTGTATTACGTCACATAAGGCGAAACTGCGGGAACGCTCCGCAATTGTCAAGTTAAAAAACTTTCTTTTCGTGCATAATTATGACCTACGAATCTCCTTAACAATTCTGTATATTACACATACACATACATGCACACAAGCACACCATCATCCACTATTTTTATGCAAGTGGCAAGAACGAGTATTCTATTTATCTTGCCACTGCCATAAAAAGTACATTAAAGGTAATCTTAATATCAATATATGAACTGATGAATAACCTCTGGCACAAGTTTAACCTAGCATATAGGTCAAGTCATTGTTTAATCTTATAACTTTAAAACTTAATGTACATACCCTGAATTGTTTAAGCTGTTATCAAAAGTGTATTTTTGTGTTAGTTTCGTGATGTTAAGCGAATGCGCTGCCTGCTTTCAATGGGAAAGGGGTAAGAAAGATTTGATGACTGAAAAGAAGGAATGGATTGGGTAGTGAGAGGAAAAGGGTACGGGCCTAGTATCTACTTCTTCACCGATTATTTTTTTAGGTTATCCAATCTACTAGCTGAAGGCTTTTTGAGCAATACAACCATAAGACTATATAACATATAACTACACATACATTCCTTTTCATTTTCCATATAATATTGTGATTCATCGACAGTATTATAAGATTTTTAATATGAATCTTCATTTTCATTCAGAATTTATAGCATCTCTGGACTTTATACAGTCGAAAATAGCACATAAATCAACTATTACATTGATTTATATGGACGCTTCAATTCTTTGGAGGAGATTACTTATCGGAATAAATCTGACATCCGAATAGTTTTACCTTTTGTGAGTTTAAGGTTTCACAAATATATTTGACCAGGTTGCTGAGTGATTAGTGACCTTAAATATTACAGTAGAAGGTGTAGGTTTGATTAATGGAGATATATGCTATGATCACATTTTCAGGATGCAAAATGTAGTATGTTTGTATTAAAATATACTTTAAAGTGAAGTTTTTATTATCTGTTGCAGAGTTTTTATAATTCAAACTTTTCTTGGTATAGTACTAGATTGAGTTTCATACTTTATCTCGAACTCCAACTCAATATGCCATATCTATATAACGTTAACAAACAATAATGTTTTTATATTTAAGCATATTATTCTAAACATGTAACAACAAATCTTATAGTGTGGGAGTCAAGCACGATTTGGCCCGATTTGGTGTGGTACTTCCCACACCCCCACAGAAAACCGGCGTGAAATAGTGGTATGCCATTGTGTTTCGTACGGTGAGTGGGGGAGCCGGAGACCCGTTTCCTTTTCCTCATTCGTCCCAGTCCATTCCTTCTTTCTAGTCGTTAATCGTTTCCTTTTCCTTTACTCCTTAAAAGCGGGCAACATGGGCGGTGGTGATCGCTTACCATCAGGCGAACCACCAGCTCAGTTGCCCGCTATGACATAAAAAAAACAGTTATCTCAACTAACATTATAAAACTTAGGAGTTTGTTTGTTTGTTTGAACGCGCTAATCTCAGGAACCACTGGCCCGTTTTGAAAAATTCTTTCAGTTTTAGATAGCCAATTTATTGAGGAAAGCTTTAGCACGAGCAAAGAAGGGGCGGACCGCTAGTACAAGGATATTGCTAGTTAAAAATTGTTGTTATTATTTTTTACTTTTCTACGTCGAAAGTTCAACGATGTCTTTGTTTATTACCTATATTTATTTATAATAAACTAAATAAATAAATGAAAATGTTATTCTATACATCCAACCATACATACTATTTAATCATATTTAATTCAGACTAGTGACGTACTGTTCTAGATTGACTATTTACTTTTTGTGTGGCCGAAAAAGTTTTTACGCGTAAAAACAAATGTCCTCCATTTCCCATTATTCCTGACGCCCTTGTTAGTTCGTTGCTGACGCCACGGGTTATAATATTTTAGGGCTTTTGTTGACGGTACTTTTAAAACGGGAGCGGTACAAAATGTGTTTTTGGAGCGTTTTGTAAAGTTGTTATGTTAGGGTTAACGAATTTTTTCAGAAGTAGGTTATGTGTATATTTCAGGTTTTCAGTTCAACATTACCTAGCTTAACTAAACTTAATCAAACTTTGTGAAATGTAACTAAACCTGTACCCTACCTTTTGGTGTGGGTTATCTTGAATTAAAAAAAATTAAAGGTATGAGGCTGAAATTTCTTAAATACTGGCTTTCAAATGATAAGAATCGGGATCAGAATAGGTTCATCCGTTTTAGAGCTATGATGACCGCAGACAGATACGTTCAACTTATAACATCGGGGGTTAAAAATCATCGATCTTTATAGTATGAAATATTTGTTTTTAAATCCAAAACCACCTATTTTTAAAATACTAATTTTAAGGAAGTCTAACGTAATTAATATACATAGAAGAAGAATTAAAATGCATATTTATTATTGCGTTGAACCGTCTTTGTGAAAAGACTGTGTGGATACAACTTCCTTTGTTGTAAAATAAATTGAATTTATTTCAGACACTTAATAATCCGCCTGAATTGTATTGATACAGAACAAAGGTGTCAACTTCAAACGGCCGTGTTATATTACAATTATAATTCATTGTTCCCGTGAAATCATTACGATAATCTCGAAGCCTTTTGATAATTTGATCGTTTGACTTTGATGTGACTGTAGATATTGTTGACAGTTTATATCCTTCATCACAAATTCTTTTGAAATATGTAACATTAGGACTCTCTTTTCGAGTAATTAACTGCCTTTCTATCCAACATATTATTTGTGATTCAATCCGTTTTTTTTAATTAAGACGTCCATTATAATTTTATGAAAGGCCTGTTATGGTTATTTTAAAATTGGAACACAATATGTCGGGAAGGGCAATAAAAGAATAAACAATTATTAATTTCACAATAAGACGAATGAAAATAATATGAATAACTATCCTGAAATAACAGGATAATTCGCAAAGCTATTAAATCAGTGACGTATATGTTTACCAGTTACATTATTTCAGCACGGAATGATATAATTCCCTTTTTGTTTGATAAACATATTCAATCGTTAATGGGCATAAACTTACAAACGGAAAAGTAATAGAAAGATTCAGCAAAGGTCAAACAATTCCGAACACTAATGAAATCCCCGAACTGTAAATATAACTCACATTTCAATTTACATCAATCTAAATTTTCTTTGCGAAGTTTCGTCAATGACTCCTAAGTTTCGTTTGCCCATACTTCAGCTAGCTAAAATTTTGGGCCGTGTGGTCCTTGCCAAGGAAAACTTCTCGCTAGCCGCCTCACTTAGTAAAGTGCCCGAAACAATTTTGCGCCTCACGGAATAGTTGAAATTTCTCTCCATATAAATTTGTTTGTCTGACATCTGTCGAATTTAGTGTGTGAAGTTTAGCTCAGGTGTCTCCTGGATGCTGGAGTGCTTGGGAGTTTTCAACTTGTATTGTTATATGAGACTAGATTTGCGCTCGCGGCTTCGCCCGAGTCGAATGAAAAGAGAGATAGTATATCGGTAATACCCAGTGTATGTGGTTATATAGTTCCAGTTCCTGCTGGTTTTTCAGGTTTTTAAATAGTCTATGCCCTTTTATGGGTTTCATACTATCGTATCGAATTTCATCCGAATCGGTTTTGTTGAAGGTACTTAAATGTACACTCAATTCAAATGCTCTTATCTCAAGAACGAAAGCTCGACAGGGAATCGATGAATTGTCTCATATTTATAACCTTAAACGGTGTTCAGATTAAGCACCAACAGCGTCGGTAAAAATATGAAACACCGTTTCCTTTTCAGCGGAAAGTCAGCTTTATCGCGCTATAAATAAGGGCTGGGCACATATTGTAATATATAGGTAGAAGGAAGAAGATACTGTTTTCAAAGTAACGATCAATAAGGTTGTCAATAGCAATGCGAGGACGAACCAGAGAGTGTAGATATATTGAATTGCCCATAACAGTATCTTTGACGTGTATAAGAAGTACATTGCAATATTTAGATGTCTGTTTGTTTTTGCATTGCTAGGGAAATACGTGGAACGTTTATATTGATTTTGCATTATTATGGAAATTCTTGTTTCCATTGGAGGATTCAGCTTTGTATATTAATAAGTGTATTTCTTTGAGTGTTTTTATTTCGTATGCAATTTATAGGGAAAGTAACGTAATATTCTGCGGAAATATTTGTTCCCCTCCTACACGATTAAGTCGTTTATTTAATGCTATGTTATTCTTTGGTGAATTAGTGAAGCAACAACAATTTCTTTGTTCAATGCTTTGGAGATGCTCAAGAGTCTACTCTTGATTTGTAAAATATTTGCGGGTTAATAATAAGTTTTAAGATTCGTGATGAATGTCTTTTATCAAAATAAAAAAAAAAATGTTTCTTTTTTTATCGAACTGAATTTATATGTATCAATTCATTCGTAATTTTTTTCAGAGCGGAAATTCTGACTTCATTGCTGTAATTGTAACCGTGTTACTGTGTTTTTATTAGTTTTGATAACTGTATGTCGTTTAAAACTGATTCACACGAGCTATTCTACGATAATTTCACAACGTCTTCTATATATGCTCCGGAGAGAAGGACTCATATTTCGTTTATACGAAAAATAATTTAGAACTTCCAACATTTATTCAATTTGCCCGATGTGTCAAACTTTTAATTGAATACGCTGTGAAAACGTGTTCTACATATAGATAAAATTCAATCTTATTCACTAGATTATACGAGTGGCTGTTAAAAGTTTCCATTTCGATTATTTAAAATAAACACAAACTTCCAAAATCCACAATTAGAACGAGATACAAACCAATGCATACTCGAAACCAATTAAGTTAAAAGCTAGGTTTAGTTCCAATAAAATCGCCAGAGCGGTGAACAAAAACGCACAAAATTGGGTATTGCCATGTCGAAATAAAAAGGACATCGTTTCAATTATATAACGTGAAGGTAACTAAGTAGCTCTCACGTACATAAAGGGCGAATTTAATCAAGCCAGCCCTTAGAAATGCGACGGCGATAGGTGAATTTGAAATTGGAATTCTGTTACGTCATTGTTTGTTTTTCACGCGTTGCCACTCACTTGCCAGCCATAAAGGATGTTTATTATACATTTTATTAGTTATCTGTGATGTTTTGTACGCGGTCTTTTTAAAAATGGAATCTAATTTAGCTTTTGAAATTATAAATTGCTTTTGCTCGTTTTTTTATCATATTATTACTGTGATGATAATGAAACCAAAGATCATATAGTTCTAATTATGTATCATCCTAATATCAAATATATCAATAATTATACATAATATTATAAAAGCGTTTCCTAAGTTTAATGAAGGAAGATCCTATTCCAATTATTGTTTCTTAATGGATTTCAATTTGCAATTTATATATTATTTCGATGTTTATAATATTCGAAAGTTAGAGAGGTGATTTGATTCTTCGATATAAAAAGGGTAGCAACATTGTAGAGAAAATCGGTTGCATTGCTAGCTATCGATATTGAAGCATGCCTCTAGAGGCGCGGACAATGTAGGAAGTGACGCGGCAAAATCGTCTCTTCATTGCATGGATGGCGAGCTATCTCTCGGTAGCCTGGGAGCATCAAGTTACGTACTAGATACTGCGGAAATTTACATATTTATCTATTGGATAACGTGATTATTTCTAGACTACCAAGTACCGGGTTTAATTAGTTATTTCTATTGGACAATTTAACTTTTTTATGTCATAGTCGGTAAGAGCTGGTGGGTCGTTTGATAGTAAGCGTCAACACTGCCCATAAACACTTGTAAAGGCTTAACGCCATTTGCTTACGTATCTGTTACGTACGCAAATATTTTGCTAACTTTTAAAGATGTGGGATTTATGAGGAGAATAAAGGAAACGCCTTGTAGGGTAGAGAAAAGGATACGGGCCTTCGTATCTCCCACTCACTAAACGAAACACAGTACGTACTATTTTATGCCGACCTTCAGCGGGGGTGTGGTACCTTCCCCGGTGCGAGCTGGCCCAATTCGAAGCGTATTCAGCTACCACATTCATAAACTACTGCTACTAAATGTTTTATCTGACGCCCATATACGTCGTTTAAGACTACATTAGTTTTAGTCTATTATTATATACATTACTATCTTAACGCCCGTGGCTTTCCTCGCATAGACAAAGAAAAAGACAGTCTTTGGAAACTATGCGGGTTTTATCAGCAAAGCCTTCGTTCTTATTGGATTTGCCGGATGAGTATTGTTATATGTTGTCCTTCATTTCAAGTATCATTTATCATTAATAACATTTTATCATATGTGTGCATTTATTTCCAAATTCGTTAAGTGGTTTAGACTTTAAGAAAAGACAGGGATATATTACTTTAACACTTATACGAGTAATTTTATAAGGGAGTTTACTCAGTTCTATTACATTTTACTACAAATTAGTTGGTTTGTATTGATAATCACATTTTCAAAGACCTAGGTACTTTAGAATGTAACCTTTTGTATTTGTTCTATAAACGGTCAATAAGTCAGTAAAATATAGCATCCAATAACCGACTGTCACTTTCAGTTATAAACACTATACTATTGTCTTCAATGTCATATCACAGTAATACTTACCTATTTGAGAAGCACTCAATGATTAATGAAGCCTGCGTCATCTAAATCATGTGCCGTATCATTAAAAAGGTCCGAACTTGGCTGATCTATCTACGAACTAAAGTGACGGATAGTAAGGAAGTTTACTCGTAAATTCGGCTCAGAAAGTGTCAAAGTTTCTAAGAATAAAGTTGAGTATCGTGGGTCGAAACAGATGCGCGCATATGTGCTTCGAGGTATACATTTTTAACGGATTTCAAGCGCGGTGTTTCTGATATAAAATCGAATATTTTCACTCGATATATTTATCGAGACCTTGCGTGCATTATAATAAGCAGTGAGGGATTAGTAACAGATTAGAGACGATAAGAAATACTGCATTAAAACGCTTGTGACTTTGAGTTAAATAACTGGAGCTACACATTCGTTTCCATTAAAGAATATTTATTTTGTATACATAGTGGCGTTTTTAGTATAACGTAAAACATTTTAGTGATACTTAAATGGAAAATGGTAATTTGTATACGGAAAATCAGAATTCTTCAGCTGCCTTGAATGGCATTCTTTTGCATGTTTTTAGTCTGTTTTTGTTTTAATGACGTAAGTCTATAATCTATCAAAAGTAGCTTCACTTTTTTTAAATAATGACAAAGGAGTTTTCTTTGATTTGTCTATTGACATTTAAGATAGGAATATGTTGGATCTCGTTTTGGTTATAACAAACAAAGTAATTCAACTAAAATTAGTAAAAAACTTGCGTTTTATTCTCACCATCCACATCTATGCTGTTTTATAATTGTTATGATTTTGTTATAGTCATTGTGTATGTCTGAGTATGTTGATATGTATGTTTTCTTTCTTCGTCTTTTTTTCCTTAATAGAAATACAGATGAGTCTTATTCCTTGTCCCAAAAATGTTAGAGACATTACATAATTCTATTATTTAAACCCATAGAGAATTGTACATTGGATAGTTATAATACTGCAAACTAAACTTATTAAATTTCCGTGCACATATCCAAAACAGATTTATCAAAAAGATAAATCTTCGGCTACTTAGCCCCCAAGAGATCGACTCTGAATGGACTGGAAATATGTAAGAAGTTTTTCATCTCTAATCTCGGGTGTTATTGGATTTTTCCTATAATCCTGTTTTGGACTTGCTATAAAAATGTCTCAGAAATTCGTAACTTAATATTATTTTGTAAATTGCGGCCTATATAACGCATTTGGTCGTTTTTATTGGTGTACGCGTTCATTGATTTTAAGTGTTTGGGTATAATCTCTTTTTAGTTACATTTTTGAGAAATTTTGGTCTTAAATGTGTGAGAAGAAAATATCATGCTATCAGAATTACAAACCGCTTCCCGCATAAGTTTGTTCAAGTTGGTTTTATTTTGTAAGTTTTATTTTTATTATCTTACTCTTAAACTGGAACAAATGGAATACACCACGCACCTTAAAAGTCTCACGAAATCGAATAAAAATAGCATATGAAAATTTTCAAACAGAACATTATACTTCATGATTACTGTCCTTTCTCTCTCTCTCTTTCACGTTGCAACGCTGTGATTTTATTATGAGTTTGTGTCTGGAACGTGATAGGCTACTTTTACACAAACATCTCATTTCTGCATGTATTTCCTGTGACTACACTAGTAAAGACACGGGCGAAAAGCTAGTTAGTTATATTTCATGCATTCATGTTGATAAACTTGGCAATGACATATTATAGTGCGCGACATTCATCTTCAAGGAACGTGTCTTCCCATAAAATACTCCGAACACCGCTGAAATCTCTGAAGAAATGAACAATACGTAGTTTCATACATAACCATGTCATCTCCGGTTATCATATATCAGACGTTACTGCTTCAAGCGATATACTGTTATGGGCTGAGGAGGAACAAAACAGGCGTTATGTGCGTGATCTTATGGTTCAAATTTTATATTGTATGGAAGTTTTTCTCTTTGTGTAACGGAATGTTAAATGCAATTTTTTTTTTAATAAAACCTTTTTGCTGATAGGGCAAAGCAAGCGTGGTAGGAAAACCGTTATGACCTCCAAGTTTTATTTGGTTAGTAACCCTTTTTATGAGTAGCTTTGTCATGGAATAAGTCGGGATTAGCTGATGTGAAAACATAGGTCTGAAAGAGCATCAAATAGCAAAAAACATGGGTTTTAAAGTCTTAAGTAGATCAAATATTCATGTTAGTCTAAAGAATTTCGTTCTACGCTAGAGTGAATGTGTGAAAGTTTTATAAGATGTTGAAAATACTTTCAAAAGGATTTGTGAAGGGATGACACGAGAGTTTCTGCAACTATGGTAGTTAATGAATATGTTCAAAGGGGGACTTTTATGTCTTCATTGTATATTACAAGTCGTTCGCCCCGGCTCCGCCCGCAATACGAATATGGAAAAAGGAACCCATTTCGCTCAGGCATAAAATAGCTGTCTACCAGTGAAAGAATTTTTAGATTCACTTTTTGAGTCTGTTCGTTAAGAACCTTCAAAATACATAAGCCAGCAAGGTTCGAACACAGAAATTCACTAGCAAACATTCCGTGGCACATTATCATTAAACCCAAATGACTTACCTAAATCCCCAAGTGCTAAGAGCTACAATTAAAAATCCTTCCCTAGATATATGACATCCACTAGGGGAGTGTCAAGTTCTAACAGATAGTCGTCGTCAAGTGAAAACTTTACTCATAAACATGCCTTCCTTTATAAAGTAGAGCGAAGTAGGCTGCCTATCACAATGTAGCGCTGCGGGTGTTTGGTAAAGATTTGCGACTTATATTTGTAAGCGGTGTGATGTTAGACCACATTATTAGTATTATTTCTTTGGATTAATAAGTATTCAGACTGCTAAGAGCTGAAAATCTTTGAGGTTATCAAGAACGAAATGGACAACAAACTGATTAGATTTATAAAGTATTATTTAGGCGTTATCTTTACTTAAAAATAACAAGCTTTACGCCACGAGCTGCATCGACGTAGTGAAAGGAAATTCCCATAGACATTAGGTGAAACAAAACAATGTGAAACGCTAAAAAGTAGCATAAGTATCTCCGAAAACAAAATCATAAAATTACTTCGTTGTGACATAGAAGAAAAGCAAACGAACATACTTGCGCATTTATAAAGTTACGTAAGAATTATAATAAAGTTTTATAATGCATATAATATATTCAATAACACATATACAAATCCATAAAATGTATTATGTAAAACTTTGTTGACAGCCTCTCCTACGACAAGTCAAATCAATATACTCTTTATTGAGTATGACCTCAACATTAAACCCACGACAAGATTAAACTACAAAGTATTATTATTAGTTCGAGAACATTCGAGTACGAACTTCGAGAAATCGTTCAGTACTTCACTATATTATATGAACACGATATTTGATTTATAGAACAGAGAAAAAATCAGAAGAATGAATTTCTTTTCAATGTTCTTTAAGTTTGCTTTTGTTCGAGCATCAATGTTTTATTTATTTAACCATGTTGAGGTTTTATACAGTCGATGGGTTTTTCTAAGATTTCAGTAGGTTTTGGTTATAGGTTTATGGTTTCGTAATGAGCTTTGGAAGGTAATTTAAAAGTTATGTTTCGTATAATCGATTGACTGAATGATTCAAGCCGTTGGACGTTAGTCGGACAATGATTTTGATGCATTGTATAAAATAAGCTATTTCATCATAATACGATGATAGTAAAATTATTTCTAATACCTACCTTTCAAGCATGATTACGTTTCGTACAATAAATGTGGATTTAACTCATATCCCTCATCTTTTTGGATCTAAAATATTCTTTCGATTTCAGATTACATCATTACGTATATATATTTGCTATCGCAATAAATATGGCTAGATAAAAGACCTATCCTCCAATCATACTTAATGTCTGTTTTGGGAGAATCTTTTAGTTCTAAAAGGCATGAATACAAATTATTACAACATAATTATATATTGTCTAAATGCCTCATATTGAATTTGGTTATCTAATCACTATTTTAACTTATTAAAAGCAAGTCGATAAATACGACGAAGAAACTAGAACACGGTGTAAGAAAGTCCAGAGTGCCATTACGTAGACACCAGCTTACCCTAACATGTTCGCGGGGTTAAGAATAAATAAAGTTTCTTGAGAGTTGTTCCCAGATACACACTGATGCAGACATGTATGAGTGCTATGTTAATGAATCGAAATCACTTTAACTCGAATCGGGCCAGCTTGCACCGAGGAAGGCATCACATTTCAGAGGCACTAAGCCTGTAAATGTTCATCGGCGGTGGTGATCGCTTACCAACAGGCGAAGCTCCAAGTCAGTTGCTCGCTTATGACATAAAAAAAATCGGTTAAGTTTTAATATGCGATTGCTACTGTCTTTCGTACAGTGAGTGGGGGAGCACGTGGTATACTTTTCCTCACCCTTCCTTTTCATTGTTCCCGTGAAAAATTGTTTTTGAATCATGGCGTGTTTCAACAAAATGTTTCCAAAACACTTAGAATGTGCGGGTGAAAGTGTAATGTATGTTTAAAATCTATTTATAGTGTTTGAAAACTTTGAAAGTTTTCAAATTATACTATTATATTATTATACATAATTTTGACAAAGTTTAACTTTGTCAAAATTATGTAAAATATCCTTTTTGTTTAACGATTCCTTTGAAACATTTAAGAGTACCAATTTTTATGGAGCAACTTGCAACAAAGTGCAATTTCCTTTAAGAACTTTCCCAGTATAAAACTGCTAACTTTAATTAAAATCTTATTACTTATTTTTCTCGTAGTTTTAAAGAAACAGATAAAATTTTCAAGGAAAATTCAAGTACTTTGTATAATAACTGATTTTTAAAGAGATCTTATTCGATTCACATATTTTATGTTATTATGTTTGTGAGAACAATAAGACGAATAATAAATTATTTAATGTTTATAACACGAGTTGTTTGTTTGACAATGTTGTATTTTTAAAGAAGCTTCCAACAATTAACATCAAGAAGCTTATATATCAAATGCATACATGTCTAGTTCATTAAAATCTTTAAATTTTGTATCGTTTGTGGCGCGAAGGTCCGCTTCCTTTTTATCACCTCTCCCAGTCCGTTCCCTTATTCCCGTCGTCAATCATTTCCTTATCCTTTACCCCTTAAAATCAGGCAACGCATTGGCCGTGGCCCAACCCCTTTAAATATCCATGGGCGTTGGTGATCGCTTTTATCAGGCGAACCGCCAGCTCAGTTGTCCACTGTTACATAAATAAGTTATCACTACTGCGAATATAAAGAGATAACACTAAATTATAATCAAACTGTTTATCAATAAATTCTACATACAGTACACAAATTGAATCGTCCAATCCAATTGGTTCATATCCGTTTGAGGATATCCTCGGTATATATACCTCAGACCCGCATAATTTACTTCTTCGCGAAAATTCCCTAAGCCAAACATTTATGGTAAAATTTTGTAACCGACAACTTAATTCCACACGTGATCCCTTCAAAATGGTTTTGCGAAGATTAGCCCAGAAAATGTGTAGGTACTGCTTTTATATACATTTTTAAAAGTCGACGTAAATGTTACGTTAATATTAACTTTCTGTTATGATAACTGGGTACCTTTTGTCTTTTGATAATGACGCTAGAAATTTTATATTGAAGTATAATGTATATTTCAGACCCAGATTAAAATATTGGAAAGAAATGCAAGAAAAACTACATGCGCTATACAAATTCAATAATATTTATTGACTTGGAATTCACAAACTATGTCCATAGGCTTTAAATATAAACTCGATAATATGAGATTATTTAGTATATTAATATTCATAAAAATATGGATGAATATACGAGTAAAACAAAGCTTTCAGAAAATTCATTGGTCTCGATGAAATATTGCTTAATGTGCTAATACTTTTAGTCTACTGTGAGGTATTTTTGTCACACTCAATGATGACGTATTAAAGGATAAACGGGTTTATACCGACAGTTTTCTCTTTTGATATTTTGTATGAAACAGATTATACCTCGTACACTCGCCTACGATTAGGGCAATTACCTGATTTATTAAAATGATTATCTGATTTCGTATTGCATTTATTAAACGTTATTATTTTAAAAACATCTAAAGGTTCGTTTCCTTTTCCTCACCCGTCCCAGTCCGTTCCTTCCTTCCAGTCGTTAATCCATTCCTTTTCCCTTACCCCAAAAAAGCGGGCAACGCATTCGCCGAGGCCCTACCTTTGCGAATGTTCATGGGCGGTGGTGATCGCTTACCATCGGGCGAACCACCAGCTCAGTTGCCTGCTATGATATAAAAAAAAAAGTTATACTCATCGTGTTCTGCTGGCAATATTGGTTACTATAGTGAACCTATCGACTAAGACATTAAGGTAAGACAAGTGAGGTCCATGTCCCCTTGTAGAAAACGGAGCAAATGCATATTCGTTGCTGTTTCACTAATTGATTTTCTTTGCGGTACGGTAGGTAACCATTTTCAATACTCTGTCACTAGACCGAGTCTTCACATGGAATTCAACCAAGGCTCCTCAATTAATCTTAGGCGTAACTAAAGAACCGGTCACTTTGAAATAAAAACAATGTATCTATGATAGCTAATCCACATATTCCGATATTCGTATTACACAATCAAACAGTAATCTCACGAACTACAAACTGCTGATTGGAATGTCTTCAGAATGATTCCGTATAAGTTCCGAGAGTAGTTCTCTAGCAAATATAGTACATTCATTATCCGTTTCAGTAAAAGTAATTCGAAGTTGTTCGACATTTGTTCGAGTTGTCTCGTGAATGCGATTCTGAAGGACTGTGGAGTTTGGATTGTAGTTTGCACGTTGTTGATGTAGTGAAGATATCGGTGATTATATGGAGCATGTTGAGGTGAGGTGTTAGGTTAGTTGAGAATTAGTGGTGATAAGTTACCTTGCGTAAAAATCTGTTCTTGGCCATTCTTTTTTAAATTATTTCATTCTTATATTCATTATTTTTTCTTTATTATGAAATAAACCCTCACTGGGTTTGGTAGAAAAAAAATGATAATACATAAATGGCAGGATGGTTTAGTGGCAATATTATTTATAGAAATTAATGATTTGTTCCATAGTTCAATTTTTTATTATCTATCGCACATACTTTCCAAACTATGTCTTAATTTTTATAAAGGTAGTTTCATTCAAACAATGACGATAATATTTATAATTGCTTGTATATGATATTAAAGATAAAATGCGCAATCAGACACATAACTTTCTCATTTCTGTTATTCATTCATTTTACTTCTCCATCATGTCAGCTAGAGAGAGTTCTAGATTGTTCGTTTCGCATTGAATTTAAAATGACGACATGTATCTCACAACTGTCTTCGACTGCACAATTGTACCATTCGGAGGCAATTCATTCAATTCATCGTATAAACTTGAAATGTTTTGGATTCCTTATATTGAAAAGGAAGGTTTAATATATATGTGTGTCTAATTTGCATTTTTATAATATATTTACCTCTGTTCCGATCCGACCACACGTAAAATAAGCTACATTTAACATCCATAAAATAAATTTAGTAAAACACGTTTTAAGGATATAATAAAAAAATAATCTTACTTGCGGATATACGGAGTATACGCATGGAAATAAATAATTTGATCCTGGTTATCTCAATCAGGTTAATCAGATAAACTCACTAAATTATGGTATTGGTACAGATCCTTGATAAGTGTACAAAGTTTGAATTAAATTTGTATGTTTAGAGTGGGTCATAATCGAGTCAAAAGAATTCAATTACACACAAACATGCAGGTGAAGCTATAAAAGCGTGATAAATCATTGCTAATTGCAATAAAGATTAAATTATATGAAACGGCATTCAATCTAGGTAGGCGCGGCATACTTTTTAAAAATAAATAAATATGAGACATAAGCCGAGTGCTTTCGGTATCCTCTTTCAATTAATAAAATAGAAAATAAATGGTTTAAGCGTAAGCCTTCGAAATTAGGTCGTGAGCAGAGAAAAACTGTTTTAATATCGTTGCGATAATCCAAGCGTCTGAAACTATTTATTAAAGCGTATCAAAATGTTATAATGGTTTTTCAAATAAAATTCGAGTTAACTTGATGATTTTGCTATGGGTACATATTGTTTATGGATGAGCAGACTTTCACAGAATCTATGTGAAACTCTAGTGTTTCTTTGCGCTTTAACATATTAGGGTTTATTTATATTTTTATATGAATACCTTTATTATTGACGGCCGACTCGTGAACACGTTTTTTACTACAAACTTAAATTTAAAGAATTATTGCTATCGGACGAGTAGTTCCGGCAACCAAACAAACTCTTCAGTTTTAGTTATAGTAGGTAGTTGTGAAACTTTCTGTTTAATTAATATTATTATGTTTTATTTAAAAAAAAATCCGATATGTTCGATATTTTCGCAGACTGTTATTTTATATAAGACAAATAGACGCTTTGCTTGTATATTAGATGTATCGAATAGATCAACCAAAAATATTTGAATAAGTAGAATAATATAAAGATATTGTATAGAAAAAGTAAGTTGGTTGAATTCTAAAGGAGTTGTCAGCGACAAGTTTCTAAGTAAGTAGGCTTTGCGATTTTTTTATGGAGGATTGGGGTCAAACCAGAAGCAATAATTGGGTCACGCTTGCAATGGTGAGACAATACAGATATTCTTCACGGAGACCAGTGAATTAAAATATTGTTATTAAACTTTATATGATCGATGTTTATTTTGAATGTGGGAGTCGAGAAGCCTTCGGTACGAATTATGTCAGATCGCACCGCAGAAGGTACCCTCACAAAGGGTTAGCATGAAGTAGTAGCATGCGAATGCTTCCGTGTCTCGTACGGTAAGTGGGGGAGCCGGAGACCTGTATCCTTTTCATCACGCTTCGCAGTCCATTTCTTTATTCGTCAATCCTTTCGTTATCCCTTACCCTTTATAAGCAGGCAATCTATCGTACAGGTGCTATTGTATATATACTCTGCGAATGTTCATGTGATCGCTATCTATCAGGCGAACCAGCAGCTAAGACAATAAAGGAAGAAAAAGTTTAGGAAATTCATCGAAGCATCCATGTTACATTGAAGCTTATTGCTACATAACTTCCAGCTATCTGGTCGCGCAAGAAAACAACAAAGAATTTCAAAAAAAGTGTTACATGAGAAATTAGAAATATAATATTTATTAAAAATATAATAAACAAATACTACTGTGCAAATACATACAGACAGTATACACATTAATTGCTTACCTCTTTAAAAATAACTAGCGATGATAAAATTATTAGAAGCTAATTACATTTTAAGACCTCTTAAATTTGATTACATTGAAAAAATAACGCAAATTGCATTGGAATAATAAAATATAAGCTTCTACGTATCGAATACATAATCTTGCGAGTTGCCGTTAACAAATCGTCTCTAAAAGCATTGAGAATAAAAAATGCATCTGTTTATTGATAGCTCTGCATATCTGAGCGCTGTTGATCGAAATTGGGAGGCACAAATAGAAAGCCGCGATACATTTAAGAGATTACGTTTTTTAGCGTGTTGCCTGTGTTCTAGAATATTCGTTTTTAGCTTTGTGGCTCTTTTATTACTACTCTTAAGTATTTTGTTACGGTTTATAGCTGTTCATCTCATTAATCCTTATTAATATTATAAATGCGAAAGGTTGTTTAGTTGTCTTTCTTTCACGTTGCAAATGTGCGATTTTATACAATTGAGATATTTCTTGTTTATAAAACCAATATTGATTTCACACGAAACTACATCAATAATCCAAAACACTGGCACAGTTTCTGCAATCAATTTGTAAAACGGCCCGTTAAGTGTTACGTGTAGTTTAATTACATAACACACTATTGATGTTAATACAACAGTTAGTGAAGATAACAAGCTTAGAACTTAACAAAGATAATAATCCAGTACAGTCTAAGTTCAAGAGATGTTAACTGCGGGGAACGCGGATTAGCGCTCAGCTTAGATCGTACAAAGGCTAATATTCTGCGCTAAGTTTGGGACAGTTCGACCGTTGTTAGTCTGATCCATTCTGATATATAAATTACAACAATACATCAGATCGGTCAAATGCGAGTCGGAGTCGCGACACTCCACATATATGATATAAAAGCAGCAAAAAATAAAAAAGGTGTGTGTGCGATTCACACACGATAGAAGTGAAACTTTAGTAAATCGACAAAAGAATGAGATGAATATATATAAATATAAAGAGTATTCATATTTCTGTCTCATTCTTTGCCGGCTTCATTCTACATATTTTTGTATTTGTGTCTCTTACCTGTCGTTTTTTCCGTTGCATCAGGTTTGAAATCACAACGATTCTAAAGAAGTTTCACTTCAAAAATTGTCAACCACCCAATCTATGAGCATGCAAATGGTTGCATAATCAAGATTTTTGTATTATTTTGTATGTTATAGTGACAACAGAAATACATCATGTCTGAAAATTTCAACTATCCTTCAATCAAAATTATTGGCTTTCTTTTCTATATACATTGGAAGAAAAGGGATACCCTGGTCCGTTAATTTTTGATAGCATAAAGTTAATAATTGTGTCGATATTAAATTATAGGAGTGACAGTTGGTAATATATTTTCTGGGTTGTCAGTTCATATAATTAATCCCTGCTAGCCCAGTTAGCTATCACAAATGAGAATTGTCGTGTAAGAATAATTTGTTTGGCGTTGTCAAACCGTCAACTGTCGTCGTGTAGAAAGTTCTAGTAAAATGTGGTTTTATTTAACACGTTTATCTTTACAATTGTTATGATTTACATGAGCTTTAGGATTTTAAATTACACCATAGCTCTTTGTACATGTACAAATACTGTATTTAATATGAGAAATCGAGCGGTAGACTCTGCTTACGTTAGAGTAGTTCACTAGAATGTACAAAAAAATGCGTGTATAAATCCATAAACACATACACATTCACGTGTACAAATAAATTCACAAATAGTATTTAGATTTACATTAAGTATACTAAAAAAATTAGCGAAAGGAGCTTTCTCAGAATTTTCTATCACAAGAAAGCGAGCAGGTCTTATAAATTATTAGAGCGCGTAATTGTTAAAATTATCAAACTCATTAAAATCTTCTACAATTCAACCAAACTTAAAGGATTTCTTTAATGACAAAGGTATAATAAAGAGTCAGTGGAAAATGTGATTTTTACTTTTGAGTGGATTTGTGTAAAGCTTGGAATGTAACGAAAATACAAAATCAGTACGAAAAAAATCAAAGAGAAATGTTATCTATTTGCGCACTTTCTTTGTATCAGGTACAATTATTTGTTTCAATAGAAGAAGGCATAACGCAATCCGTATTATACATAAAAATAAAATAGAGAAAAAACTAATACCACTAAACTATGTAATTATAATGTGATGAACTCAATGAGACGCTTAAAATTATACCCGAGGTTAACTATGATCAGAAAGAATATGTCATTTTTCAAACAAAAGAAAATCTATTTTAAACATATCATGGAGTTTAAAGTCAACTTCAAGCATTTTTTTCTTTAACAATACTTCTTTCAGAAGCGCCTATTAAAGTTCAAAGTTTATAATTTTAATTACAATAATGACAAGAAAAAGTTATCAAAAATAATTACGCTACCCAAGCAATACAAACGCAGATAAACTAAAGCTACCCTTTACAGCGTGTACAAGGTCGAAAAATATTTCACGAAACATCCTGACCTGTAAACGCCAACGTAAATATAAATTACCCAACATTATGTTACACTGTTTTCGAGGAAAGTACCCGTCTCCCGAGGGAGAAAATCCCAAAGTCGACGGCCTCACGTATCGGGCGCTATAAATTTAAGTTTCATCTTGTAGCTCAATGCAGGGTTATGTTGTATGGACCGTTTAATATAACCCGCAGGCCTGTATCCTTTTCCTCACCCTTCCCAGGCCATGCTTTTATTCCAGTTGATAATTCTTTCCTATATCTCACTGTGTTCCAGTATTCGGAATACATTTGGCCTGATGATGAAAATAAATGCGATTATGATGATGATGAATGGAATTTTAGCGTTTTTGAAAGCATACTTCTCCCTTACTTTTTGTTTACGCATGGCTTCCTTTCTGTAAGTACATTTACTTTTTATGGAGCATATTTTGAACAATTACTAAATCAATTATATTGTTTTGTAGATCAAAGCAATTTATTATTTTCCATGTTGTTTATTTGATTTACGACGGCTTCAGTAAAACAAATATTAATATTGTTTCATCTCACAAAATACAGACAATTTTCTCAAACTTTAAACAATGTAGAATATTCCTGCAACAAGAAAGATCTTTTCGATGTAATTAAAAGCAAATTATCACGTAAAGTCTTTTAAAGTAAAGAGACAAATAATTTTGATTGCATATGTATACTAGGTGATTTAACATAAATCTCCTATCTTAAACATGAAGAATTGATGTTAAGAAAACGATTTAAATAGAATTATCAAAAATTTTTGATGTCTTATAAAGGCCATGGATTTTTGTAAGAATAGTAATATTTTAATAATCGAAAACTTCTAGACATTGCTGCGCTTGTCACAACTGGATATAATGAACAATATAATAATGATAAAAACGTAGATTTTTGTTAAATTTAAATAACGATTTGTAATCTCTCGCAGCACAAACAGCATGCACAATTTTCACAACGTAATTACACAATATCAATTTTCATAATATATACTTAATACTTATAATTTCATAATGTTTACCTGCAAAAATTAAAACGTGGTCGCGGCAGTCACTATATAGCGTCCCGAGGTGCTAACAACATGGCGTATGTCGCTAGGGCTCGCTTTTCCCGCGTCTTGCCCCTGCACGTTTCACTTGTCTAAATATGTTCGTTGAACGACTGTATGGATAATTAGAGTGTAGTATCAGTATGTTTTGAAAATTTTGTGACCAAGTGAGATGAGCCGAGATTCGATCCCGCTTTTCGCCGAACACGTGACCGCCTTATGGGACGCTTTTGCTTTCAAAATGTAATTAAAAACGATGTAATATAGAAATAATTATTTATTTTCTGTATAACATAATTCCATATTATTCCAAATTTATTTTAAATATTAATTATAAACAGTTACATTTCATAAAACAAAAAATTTAAATACTTTTTGTGCGTTTGTTATTTACCATGTCATTTATATCTCTTTAAATACTGAATAAATTCAAGTTAACATGATC
>NC_052109.1:1316116-1379767 GCF_012273895.1 Zerene cesonia
CAATGCACTATCGAGACATTATGAATATGTATTTGAATAATGAAGTAACACGAGCATATATCTCAGATTATAAAAAAGTATTACTTAAACCTTATCATTACGTGTTCTCTCACACAATGCAATAATTACAAATAGTTGATATGGAAAGTGCTTTTAATGTTATAGGCTGAGACAATACACGAATTACAGTCGCCATTTATATTTCGCTGAATCGTTTGTCTCAGACGTGCTTAAAATTGCCCACTGTGATATTAAATATATACTTTAAGACTTGGTCTTTTGTGCAAGATTTCGCTGTCTTCGAGTTATTTCAACCTTTTGCCTTAATGTATTACGTTTCGTGTTTGATAATTGTTCTAGATTCTGTGTTGGAATATTTTAGTATGGATTTAAATGAAAACTTTTTGGTGTAAAGCTGAATTTAAGATTCAGCTTCGTTATATCCGAATTGTCGATTAAAACGTTTCATTTTGCAGTTTTCGTTTTAACTCTCATTAATAGTTCCTGATTTTCCCATTAGTTACAACACTAAGGTCGATAATCCTGGTTGAAATTTATTCAGCGAATTGTATTGAACAACCATTTCAAAACTTTTAATGGTGAATTTTTTAAATTAAAAATTTAATTATCCCTAATATATTAATAAGAATATGAAATGGTCATCAAAATATAATTTACTAAAGTTCTAATACAAAGACCTATAAATTAACCAGATAGAACATAAAAAAATGGTAATAAGAACGATATTATTATCTCTTCCCAAATTGATTTTTTATATTTTTTTAAAGATAAGAATTCCCATGTGCTGCATAGTCAAAAAGTCAGCAGCTTCTTGACAATTAATAATATTTTGTAAAGATGAATAAATTTAAGTAATTGATTATATTCTACGCCTCTATATGGGAACTTTAGATACAATCAAATCAATTATGTAACTAGCACCAAGCTCACTGAGTCATCCAGTTATATTATCATTGAAAGAGACACGTATAACCCCGCAATGTTAAAAAGGCATATAAAAACAAGTAATCCCTTTGAGTGTCACTAGCATTTACACCTCGTGTTATTGGATCACATCATAAACAGACCAGTAAAACGGATCTTGGTCTTTTTTATCGTCACATTGTAAAGAAGATTTTATGACCTCGCTAGCAGTAATCTTATATCTCTTGCATTGTAAAAGGGTTTTAAATCTTGGAATAGATTTAGAAGATTGTTCTAAGCCATCTACATTGTTTGAAGATCAGTGTGGTGAAAAGATGGAAGTGGAATTTATTCTTATTATGCTGAAGAGAGTGTGTAATTTAGATTTGTTTACCTTAAAATAACAGATTTTTATCAGTTGCCTACTAATTGGATAAGCCAAAATATTATTTATTAAAAGAAATAATTCATTAGCCCCGGGTAAAGTTACATTTTAAAATAGATTTAAGACAATGTTTATCAAGAAATACGCTGTGATATCATTATGACCTTTACCATACTATATTATTATATGGAAGAGGATAAATAATAACTGTTTTTAAGAAACTGAAACGCCTTCAAATTGTCTGAACTGAAATTAATTTAAATGTGATCATATGGCAGGCGCCACCTTTCAAATAAAAAATATCATATAAATCAGTTCACCACAAAATAATTATTTCAAATCAGTTGAAAATGAAACAAACTGTACAAAACACGTTTCATATATCAATGAACTTCCCAGCACACTCCACACCACACCCACACACACAGCCAGCGAAATACTCACAAATTTCACTTTACCGACTACAATAAAACATTATTTCCTCAGTAGATAAATATGTCAACTCCCAAGACCTTAGTCGGATATTACTACAAGAAACAATGTCGTGTACGGAATTATAAATCAAAAAGCTGGAACAATTCGGAGGTTGACATGACTTATGTTATCTTGCGATACATTGATAACACGCTTCGAGGGCGGTGCAAGCGAGGTGAGTTTGTAAATTAAATTGGAATATAGCTTTCTTAAAATACGATCATTTTGTTTAACAGGTCCAAATTATAATTGTAGTGCAGTTATAATAGACTAGCGGTCCGCCCCGGTTTCGCCCGTGGTACATGTATAGCCTAAAGCCTTACTCAATAAATGGGCTATCTAAAAGTGAAAGAAAACGGACCAGTAGTTCCTGAGATTAGCGCGTTCAAACAAACAAAGAAACTCTTCAGCTTTATAATATTAGTATAGATAAGTGAAAAGACGGAATATATATATTTTTTAGATTTTTTTGTTTTTGATGTAAGATATAACAAGGAAGGAATAAAGTAAGAAGTTTGAATCGTATTTCGTTTTTCGAGGGATATATTTTAGATTAAGAGAAAGTGCCAAATACCTTTTAATATTATGACACTTGAAATTTTTGAAAATATTTCTCCTTTTATATTATGATGAAAATAAATCGGGTGTATATCGAGCAGAAATTAATTCAGGCCAATAAATTAGAACGTAGTTAATTTGAGTACAAAAAGCATCGAAAACCTGGTTTTTTAACAATAAAATTTCTGCAATTTTTTCTAAATTCAGAAAATATAAAGCATTTATCGTATGAATGGCGCATTCAATTGTGGGTCTATAGAAATGGTCTCTAAGCTCACAGTAATAAACTAATGTCGAATTAAACTACTTTTACCTCTGTACTGCGTGGAGAAAAAGATTTGAGCGTACCGTTGAGTTCAAATCCGTTTAGCATACTAAAAGCTTGGCGTTGTCGCTCTGTTGAGCAAGTAAAAAAGAAAGGTGAGAGCATTTACGTGAAATGTGTTTTTTCACGACGGTTTCATTGAGATGTCACGCTTCGTGTGAAATGAAAATGATAGCTTTGTTAGAAAATCGGCATTGTATTGTAAATTGTGTTGGTTATATGGTTTCGTTAGATTACATTTGTGTTTAGTGTTTACTATTCTGGCACTTTTCTTAGATTAGTAAAGGACATTGACGAATACATAATATAATGCTTTCCGTTCGTGGTTTTGCCCTTTTAGTCAAAAGAAAAGAAAAATCGATATACCCTGGCTTTGCCGCGCATTTCCGGGATAAGAACTATACACATACTTATGTTCACAAAAATTCAAACCTAGGTACTTATGCTCACAATATGAGATTCCACAAAATTTTATAACAAATTCAAATCGTTTAAAATATAAGAAGTTCTCTAGTCATTTCTGATCGAACATGCGATGTCAATCGAATACCTACTAACACACATATAAAAGATTCGTCGATACGTTTGTATGTAACTGACTCGCTTAGACTCGATATTGACCCATTTTAAACGTACAGATTTAATTCAAAATTTATACACTTAACAAGGATCGGTGACAATACAATAATTTCATGAGTATATCTTATTATCCTAATTAACATCCAGTATGTGTGTGAACAAATTTCTTATGTATACTCTGTACAATAGTAAATAGGACAATTAAGTTTACTCTATCATAAAAATAACCACGTGATATAAACGTGGGTAAGTAAAATGTAACATTCAGTAACATGCATCGACAAAACGGAATAAACGAGCACAAAGAAATGCTGTGGACGTGTAAAAACAGATCGTGTGCGATTCAACAGTAGATTACAGGCACGCTGTTGGCGCGGGGCCGTGCAGATGCGAACAAAAGATCGCCTTTGAGGTTTTCGAAACGTGACCTTAACTGAAGTTGTATGCAGTTTATAGGGATTTGCATATCGACATATTTAAAGGCCTGCATCCAAAGCTATAGGTGTGTTTCTATCTATAATAGGTATATTAATATACCGTGCTATAATATATATTATTAGCTGCGCCCCGCGGTTTCACCCGCGTAAGTCCGTATCCCGTAGGAATATCGGGATGAAAAGTTACCCATATGTTATTCCAGTTGTCCAGCTATCTACGTACCAAATTTCATTGCAATCGGTTCAGTAGTTTTTGCGTGAAAGAGCAACAAACACACACACATCCTTACAAACTTTCGCATTTATAATAATAGTAGGATTATCCTACTAATGTAGGATAGTAAACTAATTACATACGGAGATAGCTGTGTGATCACTAGAATATTTGTATAGATAATATATGGTAATACGCCTTGCTAAAATTTATATTAATATATATCATAGCTACGTACCACGGCTTTGCTGTTTGGATTCCATTTAGACCAACGTAAAGTTGTTCTATTGTTTCGTATTTTTACGCCTTGAAATTGCAACATTATTATTTGAGAAACAAACTCTAGTTGTCGTTAATAGGAATAATAACTCTAATAATAATAACTCTAATATGTCGTTTATAGGAATTCGCAGAAGTAGCCAGATGTTTTGATAGTTACATATCTAAATAAATACAAATATTTGCAAGTACTCGTATTTCTCAAATAGTTACTTGAATTATAATTCACAGATAGGTTTCATCATCTGTCTATGGCAGTGTATTAAAAAAATATATATGAAACAACCACCATCTATTGACACGTTTATTTCAACAAAGCTGATTTACCGTTTAATCTAAAATGATACTGCAATAAAAAATTATTTACTTTCAAAATGCGAATTCGCGTGAATGTGAATTTTTATTCAAACATTTAATATATCAACACCAATTCTGTTCTTTTATTCATTACCTACTGCTAGTTATTTTTGAATAACTTTGAATTTCCGTGCTTTAAATGAAGTTGAAAAATGTTTTTTGTCTGCATTTTAATGTAGCTTTTCGAACACCATTTTTGATGGTTGGATTTTTTTATTGTTTATATATCGTTTATTACATTCGTAAGAATATTATAGAAGTAAAATGAAAATAATAAATAAATATAAAAATACAACATATTTACTATTAATTTTTAAAGTAAACCTAACCACAAAGAACTATCTGGAACATACCGCGTCACGTATCGAAGAATACAATATTAAAATGCGCGTGTCGTAAAATATTTCGCAAGCTGGTCATTCGGCTTTACTGCACATTCGGTGAGGTTAAGCTGAATTTTTGAGGGCCTCGCGTACTTTTTTGCGAAGTTTACGATCGAAAATTGGGAGTGGTAGTCTCTCCTTTATTAGAATACACGGCGGACAGAATTTTATGCCTTTCGAAGCTTTTCTGAACTAAATTTCGATGTGTTCCTGTAATTGGATTTCTGGGGAACTAATCTCATTATTGCGTCTATTTACTGCTTAAGTTCAGTGTGGGTTTTCGTTTGATCAGGACTTATTCCAATAACGCATCAGAGTTGGGATATAAGCATACTTAAATGTATTTTAATGATCTTCTTGGTGGTCATTTCGAATTGACGGTTTAATTTTTCCGAATAATTATCTCCTTTGAAGTGTTTGTGTCTCATTATGTCATCACCGACAAATTGACTGGGATAGTCAGTTTTGTTTTTTGTTATTGTAATGAATTTGAATTGAACAAAAGAGGAAGATTTTCGGCTTGTCTTCCCCCTTACCCAATATTATATGGATATATACGAGCCAAACCTTAGTCAAAGTAGATCTCATATTGTTAAATTATTCTCACATCCAATATCCTACAAATTAAAGAGGAATGTTTACCACACTATCTAAATTGTGTACTTGTATTAGTAATATCCTAAGCCTAGACACAAGTTGGTGCAAGATAGGTCGAGATTAAAGCCTATGCGTTATATGGGCCAACCGCCAGAGGCAACGTTTTACGAGAATTCCGAAGCACGAAAAAGGCACGTTCCGTACAAAACTTTTAAATATTCAATATAGCCAGCGAAATTTGTATTCCCTTATACGAAGTTTTTTCGGGAAGTTACAAACTGTAAAAGCGTTTAGAAATTTTGAAATTGCTCAAATGATGCACGAGGAAATATTATTGTGTTGCCCGTTTTTAGAGGGATTTGTTTTTCATGAAAGAAACTCGATTGTGTTTAGTTGGTGTGATCATTTTTACATTATAATCGAATTTAATATGTATAATTGAATTTAATTGTAACAAACCAATAACAGAGAGAATTCGTAATTATATATACAATGCTAATTATATATACAATCTACATACTTTGTCAAAATTTGTAATTAAATTGTAGTCTACGTTATAATTGAAAATATATAAACTATACTATCTTTTAAGTTAGATTAACTTGCACATGGTGCGCAGATTTGCTTAAAATCGGTTGAGTAGTTTGGGAGTCCATCGCGGACAAACAGTGTGACACGTAATTTACATATATTAAGATATGTCATTCGGCATGTGTTCAGAGTGGTAGTTTTTTGGGATCATGTTGAGTGTGTGTGGTTGTAATTCTAGGTTTTTAAAATTTTTCGTGTTTTAGTTATAAAATATTATTAAAATCAGCGGATTATAGGATTTTCAGTCACATTATTGCTTCCAATAAAATATCCAACTAATAAATAATAATAATATAACAAAATTAGGACTTGACGAAAACCTAATGAGACACATAAATCTGAGAAGAAGAATTCAACCGTTACGCATAGATATTATAACTCTCCATACGGCAAATATCAAAGAGAAACTCGGATCAAGTTGCAAACTGACAAACCAAGTCTACGGAAAATAAAACGAAAATAAATCACGATTCTAACAAATTTATCCGGGCCATACGTCGAACTTGCTCAAAAGAAAACTGCTCACATGAACTTGCAACTTTGAACTACGTCGCAAATACGATTCGGCCAATGGAGGACCAATTGAAACTCTGTCTGCAATTGGATTTATTGCAACATTTTTGGCACACGACGTTATAAAGTTTTGAATATTCAACCTTGCGAAGTTTCGGATGGTCCAGATAATTTTCTTCGACTCTGTTTTCGTTTCAGTATCTACACCGTTCTATTCGACCCTTTTATATCTGTGAAGTTTTATTTGCGATGTTTATGGGATGAGATTCTGATCTTTTTTAGAGTAATTGAATTTTTTAACATCTTGTTATGTGCTACGTCAACGGATGAATAATGAGAAAAAAATCTAATTCATTCCAAAACTTTCATTTTATACATCAATAATTTTGCGTGAAATTTGCATTTGCATGCATTTTTGTGAGTATTTAGGTGGATTCGAAAATAGTTTAGCTTTACAATTCGAGGGCGAGTGAAGCCGCAAACAGATATTTTCATATAAAACTGTACGTACGTCCGATATTAGACTTAAGCGAGTTCAGCGCAAGACATTTTAAAATAAAATCATATTTCAAATCAATATAACCTTAACACTTTAAGCAAACCACTTCCAAGATAATTTACACCTCTTATTAAACAGGGAAAAGAAGTTTGAAACTGCTATAATTTTAAAAGATACCGTACACTAAGTTTGGTCAAAACTTTGGACATCTACTTAAGAACTCCTCACAAGTGCCAGAGGAACAGCTCAACTAAATTGGCTTACGAAGTATTTTGAGCACTAATCTACTTGCTTAGTTCAGTACATCTTTTAGCTAATAAGGGGATTCCTGACTCGGCTTACAAAGGGATGCCAGTGGGAGTTACTTGCCTCTTGAATTTGGTATGTGTGACGCTTGTGAACGTGATGGCTTTACAATCGATGGAAATATTGGTTAATTCAAAGATGGTCAAGATGCATAAGTAGGACAGTCATTAGATGAGATAAAATAATAATTGTTATAATATTTCTGACAATCTGAAGGCGATTTCGTTTTTTTTAACAATTATGTTTTATCCGTTTTAGATACATTCATTCAACAATATGAGGAATTTGAATAAAATAATAAATCGACTCGTTCATTATGTTGTGTTTTAATTAATTACTATTACTTGCATTATTAATTCACGATTGTAATAGGGATTGTTAATAAATATTGATAAATAAATATGCCACTAATGAAATTGATATGAATAGCTACTATTTTAAATTGAAAACAAATAAAAATAAACAATAAGCAATTTTAATATAAAAAAAAAATAAAAGCTACTTACCAGAGTTTGACAATAATTTTATACATTCGACTTACAGTCATAATGTGTATTTGTAGACTATTATCAACAAATGATATATAACTTACAAAAAATAAATCGAAAAATCAAGCCCAAACACAATCCAACTACATCGTTGAGATTCATCTATGACTTCTATCTTCATAAAATTATAAAACTGTAATACGTTATGAAAAATTAAACAAACGCAGAAAACAATGTTTGCGATTTTCAAACGTTTTGCTCAATTTATCCAACAAGAAAATAATTATCAATATCGGGTCATAAATGACGACGTCCTACTATATTTAAATCTATTTTTATGTATGCTCCAATTAGCTTTGTGTAGTAGCATACTTTATATCTATACTATATATACTTTATATCGCTAAAGACCTGGAACTAGAAAATCACATGTACATTTACGCATCTCGGTCTATTGGTCCATGATATATGTAATCTTTTAATTTATCTCACATGATATATTGGTGATCGTAAGCGACTGTTAGGGGCCAGATGAGCTTGGCCCACTGCCATTCCACGCGCCACTGCTTCGGTACGTGAGCAGAACGTATCATAACCTATTTCGATGCTGCTCAGATTAAAATTATACATTTTATACCGAATCGGGGTTACCGTGTCAGGTAAAGACCATGTAGTGAGCTGAGAACGACTACGTGAGGGTCTATTAAAGCCATGTTGTAGGTTTAACGATTTTTTTTATTAACATTTATAAGCTTGACTCATAATGTTTGAACTCACTGTATTTTGGATTTTGTCTGCAATGTTTTATGAATAAAAAATATCGTCTCGAATATTTAATTTCATGCTATAAAAGTGTTACATGTTGCATACATTTAATTGCATATAATTCAATTAGTCGAGCTATATATTTAAGTAACTTACATATCTTAGATTTTCGGTTGTTTATTTAGTTTATAAAACGTACACCATATTTACTTTATAATCAACTAATTATTTTAACGTCACTATCCTATTAGCTATTTAATTCCTAAACATGATTTATTTATTTCTATAAAGAAATACGATGAATTTATTAATTAAAATCATTACCTTAAAAGTGATAAAGTTATGTTATAACTTTCTTTGCTTTTGTTACTTAAATGATAAATTTTATCATAAAATAAGCTTTACATGCCGCTGTTATGTAAAACAATTTCCAGAGTTTCCGCAAAGATGGTCTCAAAATATTTACTTTTAAACAACTGACTGGTTAATTTAAGCGCAATAAGTTACTGTGTAAATAGACGGGAGTTGGCGTTTTCTAAATATTATAGTTAGAATGAATAAATACATATTTGTGTAACTTGATGCGATAGTTGGTATGTGATAGATAAGATATTTTAGAAGCTTATAGTTATTTAATTATATTCACTTTTTTCGTCTTCTTTAAGAATTTAATTATTTAAAGATTTGAATTTTACGTCTTGATTTATTAGAACATAAGCAAAGTAAGAAAGAAATAAAAACATTAAAATACATTAAACGAATAAGTGAGAAATTATTTTAACAAAACCTGTATTTCATTACATTAAATAGAATTGTTTTGTTATATTGCTCCCACAATTTAATATTAACATAGTCTTTTATCAATTCAATGAAAGCATATAAAACACAAAGCCCAGTACACGATCATATATATCACGGAAAAAAAATTAATTTTTTTTTTTTTTTTTTTTTTTATGTTACAGTCGGCAATGGAGCTGGTGGGACGCCTGATGGTAAGCGCTACCACCGCCCATGAACATTTGGAGAGGCATAAGGTCCATTACAGACCTTACGCCTCTACAAATGGATTGCCGACTTTTTGGAAAGGGATTACGGAAGGATTGGCGATAGGAATAAAGGAAAGGACTGGGAAGGGTAAGGAAAAGGATATGGGCAAATGTTACGCCTGTAGTATTATTTTATTTACCTGTATTGATTTGCCTCTATGCGTCATCTTATCAACCCTCCAGAAGTTAATTAAATATATTCTAATCAGTTAATTAATTTACCTTTCGCGGATATTAATTGGAAAAACATACATTTGCGTCGTAGACTATATATTATGTGGAACGAATTTAGCTCTTATACTGTAGATTTAGAGGGTAGATTGGCGTGCGAGCGTTTATAAGCACTTGTGAACGACCACTCTAAGATTCGTGTTCATTAGTCAGTGCGCATTTAGAGAGCAACCCATGACCTACATACGGGGACAGAGTATGGTATAAAACGTAAGCGGAGAGCCGGGAAATTATGAACCTTTTTTTGTATGACATAGCAACCAACTGAGCTGGTGGTTCGCGTGATGGTAAACGATCTCTACCGCCCACTAATGGGCAAACACACAAGGGTAAAGCATTCACAGAGGCGCTACCTTTCCGAACGCTTTTAATGGATTCAGAATGAGGAAAGGATTGCCGGCTAGCAAGAAGGAATGGACTGGGAAGGGTGAGGAAACGTGCCTCCAGCTTCCCCACTCACTGTACAAAACATCATAACATGCTACTAAAACTCGTCGGTTTTCTGTGGGGGTGTGGTACGTCCCTGGTGCAAGCTGGCCCAATTCGCGCAGAAGCATCGAGTCCTGCAGCTAAAAACCTAATAGAGTAATAATGTTAGTAATAGAAATTACACATTTAGAGGTAATGTATGCCCTACTAGCTGCGCCCCGCGGTTTCACCCGCATAAGTCCGCATCCCGTGGGAATATCGGGATAAAAAGTTGCTTATATGTTATTCCAGTTGTCCAACTGTCTACGTACCAAATTTTATTGCAATCAGTTCAGTAGTTTTTGCACAAAAGAGCAACAAACACACACACATCCTTACAAACTTTCGCATTTATAATATTAAGCATCAATCTTTGATTATTGCATTCGATCGATCTATAACCTGCTAACAAAAAACAATCCCTCGATTTGTAATGCACGAGCTCATCTCAGAAAATGGATTTTTACATCAATTTAAACTTTTGTCTTTTGGATTAGGTTTGAGACTTAACATACGTAACGTACGTACAACACCACAGCGACGTCGTCGTTCCAATTTGTTAATATGTAAGTATCCATTGATCGATATATCTCAGCGACATCATCATGGTGTCTAAATGAGGCAGAAGCCTAAAGCACTGATAGCTCCTTACGAAACCCTTCCCTATGACGGGGTTCAAAGGAATCTTTCTTTGGAGGATACTCGAGTCTCGTGGATGAAGATAGTACAAATTTTGTAGTAATGGTATGAGAGAATGATAAATTTATTTTGCTTACGTATATGAGTAGAGAGTGAGCCGAGAAAAATTATATCGTTTGAAGTTCAGACTTAGTATTTTCGTGTCTTTGATTTTACGCGAGTACTATACATGTAGAAATTATAGATTTTTTAACGGATTTTAAACGCGATTTATTCATTAAATACCGCCACCAACATACACAACAATTTTTGTATGACAAGACATGTAACATCTCAGTCTCCCCATGACCACGCTCGCTGTAAAGTGTTCGAAACGTCTGGTTAATAATATAATGAATAAATCGCGTTTATAATCCTTTAAAAAGTCTTTAATTTCTGAAAGTTCAGTTTTGGCAGGCATACATTAATTACACATATAAATAAATACTTAGTTTTAATTTTCTGTAAATAAAATATCAGTATTCAATCACGCATAGTAATCCATGAAATAGTAACGCACGCCACTATTTTATGTATTACTTGCTATTGATCGCGGCTTCGCACGCGTTAATTCAGAGTAGTTTTATAGGTGTTATTATACATAAACCTACCTCTTGAATCACTCTATCCATTAAAAAAAACATTAAAATCCGTTACGTAGTTTTAAAGATTAAAGCATTCAAAGGGACATAGGTACAGAAAAAGCGACTTTGTTTTATACTATATAGTATTGTATCCGAGTATTGTACATTTAATCGTAATATTAGCTTCTTGAATCACCATTAAATTGCACCACAGACTATACAGTAGAGCGGTGAATGCTACATAAAAGTTATGTTCGCTTGCCCACTGTTGGCGGCGGGTGGTTGCGGAAAGAGTTTGCAGGTGACTTTTATGAAAACCATGTACATTTTTATTTAATCCCCGCCTAGTTACAACTTGTTCATAGTTATAGTAATGCTTCGAAAAGTAATTAAACTCAGAACAATTACGAAAGTTATAAAAGTCATAACTTTCGATTCGAGTACACTTTTAGTTGTGGTTTAGAATAGATTTTTATGGTTCTTTTTTTATTATAATTATTATCGAAAGATCGAAATGGCCTGAATGGTTTAGGTTTAGAAAAAAATAGTATTAATGGAGATGAATAAAGGAAAAAAAAAATACATATATAAAATAACATCAGGTACTACGTGAAGCCAATTTGCAATTCGATATCAGCTATAAAAACTAAAAAGCTTTTACGGATCCTACTAACATTATCATTGCGAAAGTTTGTAAGGATGTGTGTTTGTGACTCTTTCACGGAAAAACAACTGAACCAATTGCAATGAAACTTGGTACGTAGATAGCTGGAAAACTGGAATATCCTATTGGCAACTTTTTAATCCGATATTCGTCCGGGATACGGACCTACGCGGGTGAAACCGCAGGGCGCAGCCAGTCAAACATAAAAATTTACTTTAATGTAAATATATATTAATATTTCGTCATCATTAAAACAACTTCGCCAATATAATCGGATCACTGAATTTGAAGTCTACAAGCGTGTATCATTAAATTTGATCGATTCCCGATATGCTGAAATGTGATTTCATTTCATATACTGTTAGTAATGACTAGTGTATACTTATATGTATTAGGTGCATGTCTAAACATTGGTGCTAACATTCGTACAATGTGCGAATGGTTGGGCTCATGTTGTTTTCTACAAATAAGGTCACTGACTTTCCTAGGGTTTGAAATACCAGTCCAGATTCTAAAATTGGACCTAAAGTCAATAACTTTTTATCTAGCACATAATCATGCAATCGGTTGAAAACCTGCGGAGTTATCGAAAAACAAAAAAAAAGATATATATAAATTATCAACGAGAACCGCGTTATTTTTTTGAAACGTCGGTTTTAAACATGTCAAAAAATAGACACAAAAATGTCGTTCTATAATTGTGGGTTTCCTTAGTCATGAGTTGTATGCTATTTCCTAGTTGTAGTGTATATATTGTGCTTCTTTATATACATATAACATTTATGTATGACTAAGCACGGTTAAACGACTTTCAATAGTTTATTAAAGTTTCGTTTAGATAAGGATAAAAAGATAAACATGTTATAAATAAAAAAGCCCAAATAAGTCCTATCCGAGTGGAGCAGCTATCTTATATTTACTTCTATTCCGTTTTTATATCAGAATGAACTGACCTGTGGCCAAAATTACATATAAAGCTCTTACCTCTTTATTTCTTTGACTAGAATTTTCTTTCGCAACGAGCACTAGATCTGGATCGAATATTACTAAACGTTCACAGAACTTATCCGCACTTTTTATTCCCAGACAATAAACTAGGAACTGTTACATTTTATAGTATCATTCACTGACCACGAGGTTCACTTTACGATCCTCCCGATGGAGGCTCGTGAAATCGCAAGATGTTTTTCCCGTAGAGATCTTTTTGCATGATTCGGTTTTAAAGGATAGAGTATTTTTGTATTTGAGTGTTGGAGCTAAATTTTATAATTGACTGAACGCTCGTCCCGGCTCCACCCGGATATCAAGACTGTTTTCGGGATAAAAGAATTGTATCACCCAAGTCAAGTCATATCCTGTCTGTATACCAAATTCGATTAAAAACCATTTAGTGGTTTCAGTGAGATTGACGGACAAATATCCAAACAAACAAACTTTCACATTATAATATTAATAATGTGATGAATGTGATAACCAATTCGTTTGTGACCAATCGCCGTAAGTTATAGAAATACAATTTGTTATTGCCAGCGAGTAAGCAGACTTGATCAATCTTGACTGTAGGACTTTTTTGGCCTAACAACTATAAAGACTTCAAGACTCTAGCAGCATCTGCAATTTTGCTTGCTTGCTAGCTATTTTCATGACTTAAACCAAATCTAAATTGATTAATCTAATCCTTCTATTATTACAAGAAGGAATACTTAAATTACTTTCAATAAATATGACCTTTTCAATAATAAAACTAAGGAAATTAGTTCATCATTAATACAGAATTTCCACACGGTAATATGAAGAATCAGTGGCCTGTATGTAACAAGCTATCTCGCATAATTACATACTTAATTAGTCCAATTAAAGGCCCTCTTATCTCAGCGTTAATCACTAATTATTATTATCAAAGCTTTATCCAATCGCATGACAATAATATTGTTTAATAATAATATGAAATGATTTACTTTATCACGATTTATATCTGCTATAGCGTTATACTTAAAATAAATATTTCGCGGTTAGCAATTATAAGAAAATAGGTAACGAAAATATGTATCGATATTTTGATCTTTATTATCGTGCATATTAACTGTCTGTGAATTATTTATATGGTTATAATTATTTGAACCACTGTAGGCGCGGTAGCTATCAGTAGCTACCCTTAATATAGATCCCCAGCACCCATCATCCATGATTACGGTATGCATACATAACGGTATCATTAAGCACAAAATCTGGAAGCAAAACGTGTGTAGTGCGATTATACGAACTGAATACAGAGGTACAGTTCGGTGGGAAAGCTAGTTATGAGTGCAGATAGTGTATACAGTATGAAAGCAACCCTTGACAAGTTTATGGGCCCCGCTTGTCGCTTGCCAGCGGAAACACGTATGCTCGTTTCTTTGAGAATAAAATTCACAAGCAAAAATATTCATCTACTAGCTGCGCCCCGCGGTTTCACCCGCGTAAGTCTATATCCCGTAGGAATATCGGGATAAAATGTTGCCTATGTGTTATTCCAGTTGTCCAGCTCTCTACGTATCAAATTTCATTGTAATCGTGAAAGAGTAATAAACATACACACATCCATACAAACTTTCGCATTTATAATATTAGTAGGAAGTAGGATGGGATAGGATAAACAAGGAATTGTAAATTGGTTAATTCTAATGTGCGTGACGGTACTTATATTGACATTGTGTTTCGTTTTACTACTATTTGTTATGAAAGTGATTTCTTCTGGGGCGCTTTCTGGTACTATGGGCCTTGCTCACAGATTAATCAAAACTTTGCAGTAGCAGTCAATGCATTAGCTGAAGTATCAAAGTTCCGAACATACAGATCCATTACCTTTAAGACATATGTAGACAAACTTGGTTTAAATTTTTAAATTTAGGCTGTAATTATTCAAGCTTTTTGTCATAGTTAATTTTAGAAAGAAAGAAAGAAAAAACATTTATATGGCGACAATGTCACAAGAAACACGAACACGAAATACAGATGACTTAAAAAATTAAAATTTATAATAATAGCAAAAAAGTGTAATAATAACATATCCCACAGTACCACCAAAACGGATCTAGTTCAGCTTGTGCCAGGCGTTGGCCTGGCGCTGGTTTTCAACTAGATCCTAAGTTGTTCCGACTCACAGTTGCAAAACAACGCAATAAATTAATTATTAAAAAAATAATGTGTACTAAAAAACATGTTTTTATACATATACATAATTATCCACATATAGCAATAAATACATAAATTACTTAAACACAGACTCAAATAAAAAAAAGAAATAATAATACATTGACCAAGAAAGAAAATCCGTTTAAGTCATAATTTCATTCTAACAAGAACCTTAAATAAATAAAGATAGCACAATAAACAATATAATTTGCCCTCTGTAACCCCGGCTTGTATGCACCGTCACCCTTTATGTAAATTGCTTTGTAAAACAGGCACCTAGTTTGGAGAGACACGAGTCTTGCGAATATGGAGCAAATTTTAATAAGGTTGCTTTAGCGGGAGTTGGAATTTAGACCTTATTCATTGTGTGTTTGAGGCAGATTTATCTAGGTTTTTTTATGGTAGAATTCATTATTATTCACATATATTTGTCGTTTCAATAACTATAAAAAACCAGGAGTTAGACTCAGATTTTTGTATCAAACTAAAATAGAAGTTTCATTTGATTTTGTTTTTTTTTCAAAAGGGGCGTTTTCAAGTGATCAATTAATCGTGCATATTTCTACATTAGAATTATTATTGCTGTAGAACATCATGGCAATGCCCAATACAAGGTTATGTTCTGGTTCTGTTCTTTCACCGTTTTAAGCAGAGGTGATGTTATCCACATGTGCAAATAAGTTGAAAAATCAATTTATTTCCTGCATGCTCGCCCGGTCTCGAACCCCGACTTATCAATTTTGAAGTCCGAGGTTCTCACCACTGAGCCACCACTGCTTGTAATGTGTATTTATCCATTTATCCAATTCTTACACACATTCAAAGCAATACAATACAACACATATCATACGAAATGTCTAATCTCCGTCCAAAAAAGACTCGACTTATCGCCCGTCAACAGCAATTTATATTCATAATAAAGGTGCCACTAAATGCCGGCACAATTTTTTCTTCGCAAACAAAAAGCAACAATCCATCGTGACGGCCGAATACAATTTTTCCGAATTAACCCACAAGTTGACGAGTTTTTGTCGTGTTTAACAGAGGGTTGGGACGTACGTGAGTTTCTTTATCGGTGACGCGGGACGCATAAAACGTGGAGACGAAATTTATTGTATAATTTCAAATCTTCAGCTTATGTGGGGCGGCTTTGCGTGCTCGTACAAACTGTTGTATGTCTGTTAGCTATCGCTGCGACTTTATGCGAGTGAAGTAATACTACACTAGACCTCCTTTTTATTATATTAGCTTGAAGTTTATTATGCTTATTGAGGTTATCAAGCGTTTCGTTTATAGATGGTTTAGATTTGAGGTGTGATGACGTTTCAGACATCCTATCCTACTAATCCTATCCTATCCTACTAATATTATAAATGCGAAAGTTTGTAAGGATGTGTGTGTGTTTGTTGCTCTTTCACACAAAAACTACTGAATACGGTTGCAATGAAATTTGGTACGTAGACAGCTGGACAACTGGAATAACATATGCGCTACTTTTTATCCCGATATTCCTACGGGATACTGACTTACGCGGGTGAAACCGCCAGGCGCAGCTAGTGTTATATATAGGTTAGTGAGAAATTTTGAAAGAATAGAAAAAAAATCATTTAGAGGAGGCATACATATAGGTTTTTATATTTGTAATATCAGTATGGATTAAAATAAAGGTAAAAAATGGTTGCCTGTGAAGTCGGTTTTACGGGCGAAGATTTTACGTGACAACGCCAAGAACGCTCGAGAAAGACAGAGACAGAGACACAAGCACGCGCCGATTCAATGCGCCTAATTCTCTAGTGCTGCGCGCGCGGCGGACCGATCATAGTTCGGTGACTCTTCGTAACGTTACCGGGCGTTATACTTTTTCATGAGTGACTCCGAGCCGCAACCTAATTTAAGACGTTGTCACGTCAAAATTTTAATATTGAAATATGCCAATCTCATATTTAAAAATGATGATATTAAAAGGTCAATTAAAATATTATCGAATGTATCTCATGTTTCATATATTACATACAACATGCTGACTAATTGATTCGCAGAAATGCTCCATTATACATACATAATATGCATTTGAGGATATTACTCGGAAACTATAGCAATAATGCAATATTGCAGTTCCAATTACACAAATAAATCTATACTCAATAAAATTAAGATGAAATGTTTGTTTCTTAGTTTGAAATACTGGTTCAAATGGTTGTTGTCATGGTTTTGAATTTAACAAAAATGATTTTAGTTGGATTAAAGCTTTTGTTTTAGAAATGGATTCCAATCAAATTTTTGCAAAAATTATAGAAAAGAAGTATATCAGTTTTGAGCTGGCGCAACGGTTTATTGTTGTGTATTTAATGTTATATAATGAAAATATATAAATTTAATTAATCGCAATGTCATTGATGGTTGATGTTTGCATTGAAGGCTACGTCTCCAAGTCTCAACTACCGCTTCATAATGATTATTTCAAATATGAAATATTCAAATATATAAAAAAATTAAATTGATACTTTATAGTTGTTTGTGCAAATTAATATTTTCATACTTAACTACTTTACTGCCGTTGAATACGTGGACAACGCGTTATCATGTGAGATAACCGAAACAAATATTTAACTTTTTCTTATAAACAACTTCAAGTTTAAAGGATTAAGTTGAGAAATTGCTTCATCTTTAATATAAAATCTCAGGTTATTAAATAGTAAATATGCAACTTATTACATGCAGTTAATACATTATTTTCTTTATTATAAAATCTAAATTTTCTAACAATTTACATACAGTTCCAGAAATTCTATTAAGATTGCCTAATGGCCACGATTTAATTCGTCAAAAGTAACATAATTTTTAGTATATTTAATCAAACAAATTCATTAAGCTAATGATGTATATCTCTCGAAGCGTACCGTATAGTGAAGTAACCCAAAATTACTTGTTAATTAACAAACATCTGATCTCAAAGGCCGGATGTTGTCCCATTTCGGTTTCGCAAAACGCCCGGGAACTTGATCACTTCGAAAGGCCACTGATGTTGATGTGTGAACATATTTTTTGTGGATTTTTTGTTTTTTTTTTATCGCGTAGCTGGCAAACTAGCAGGTGGAATGTGACGTCCGCCTCCCATAAGCACTCGCGATGTTAGGGGCATCGCGAATGTGTCGCCAGCCTTTGAGAAAATGATATGCCCTTTTCTTGGTAGGTAATAAGGTATCTTCATCGAATGTGCCTGGGAGCACCGAAGATGACAGATTATTGACAGGAGGGTTGTTCTTGGCAAAAAATGCCGTTTTTGTTATTTCCAGGGTATTAACTGAGCTCCATAATTCATTCGTGGACAATTATTTGCGTATTATTGCTTGTGAGAGGCACAATATGATACAGTGACATGAATTGACTTCTGAATCTCTTAATGTACAATGTGAAAAAAGTAAAATAACATAAAATATATAGATAACTAGAAGAATTACATTATTATAGAATTTTTGAAATGGTAAAGAAAAACGTCGGAAAGGAGTCGGATTTGGTACAAAAATATCTAGATTATACCGACTTTACAAATTATAATACTCGTTTTTTATCCTATCCTACTAATAATATAAACGAGAAACTTTGTAAGTATGAATGGTTGTATGTATATATGGATGTTTATTACTCTTTCACGAAAAAACTACTGAACCGATTGCAATGAAATTTGGTACGTAGATAGCTGGACATCTGGAATAAACATGGGCAACTTTTTATCCCGATATTCCTAAGGGATACAGGCTTACGCGGGTGAAACGCGGGGCGCAGCTAGTTGCCTAGTTGTACAGATAAATTTTATCTTATCACTGAATCACTTTGAGAATCACTCTCACATGACGATAACCATCTAATGTCATGTCTGAGACATGTCAGATAATTACATATTAATAATTTATATTCAATAATTATGAAAGGCTATCTTTAAATTAATCAATGAGCAAATGAGGTCGTATTGAATTGAGAATTTCTGAAGATCTCACTATCAAAGGGAATCGAATTACTTTAATTTACGTCTTGTATCGTGGACTGGGTTACAAAGTAACTTGTTTAATAAACTACTGTAAATTATCCTAGAAGCTAAAGATTTATACTTAACTAGCTGTTCGCCCCGACTTTGCTCGGGGTAGATATATAGCCTATGTCATTCAGCGAAGTTGCAGCTTTCTAATGGTGAAAGAATTTTTAAAATCGGTCCAGTAGTTATAAAGTTTATCCATTACAAACAAACAAACAAATTATCCCTCTTTATAATATTAGTGTACAATAGCTGCGCCCCGCGGTTTCACCGGCGTTCGTCTGTATCCCGTAGCAATATCGGGATGAAAAGAACCCTGTGTGTTATTCCAGTTGTCCAGCTATCTACGTAGCCAATTTCATGGCAATCGGTTCAGTAGTTTTTGCGTGAAAGAGTAACAAATATGCACATACACATACATCTATCCTCACAAACTTTCGGATTTATAATATTAGTAGCAAGGACATTGCAAAGTTGAAATTGAATGTGCAAAATTTAATAATACATTAACATCTTATTGTATATGTATTTTTGTAAAGTAATGTTGTTATTTTATATTTATTTAATCATTTTTTTGTTAATTTTTATTTGTGTATTACGTTGTCCCTGATAGAAACGTTTCTTTTTCTTTCTTTTTCTTCAATATGTCGTCTGTATTGCATCGGCGTCAAAATAACAAAACTATGTAATGTAAGTTTTTATATTCATACAAAGTTATTTCTACCCAAGGCAAACAAATATTGTAACATAATTAAGAAACTGACCTGACCTGTGAATAACGATAAATTATTTTTAATTATAATGATATATTTTGATATAAATGCAGATTCCAGCAATGGAGATCACAATCTATCCTTTGCACGGGGAATTACAAATTTTTATTCTCTTAATTAACAGCTCAAACTAAAGGAACTCCGCCAATATTATTAATTACTGCGCCAATCAAGCTGTCATTGTCATTCCAAATTCGAAATTCGAAATTCAAACATCAAGTCTCGGATTCACAAGAAGCTTCCAAATTTAAAAACCCCGCGTCGTAATCACTTGCAAATTTATAATGGAACAAACATTCGATTCAATTCAGTTGGGGTAAACAAACAGCGCCATCTAGGGTGTTCAATTCCGCAGTACACCCCGAATGCGAATACAGAATTGCTTTTAGCGTCACCGCATCCTGAAAGGCGCTTTCTAGTCAACTGTGTATCGCTACAACGCTCTCATGCTAGCTCAGCGATGTGTTCAATTGATGCGCCTATTCCGCTGTATTTGTCTGTAAACCTGTATTATGTAGGAATCGTGTCGCGTGTGTATCATGCCTCAAACCTGTTAATATAATAAACGCGAAAGTTTGTAAGAATGGATGGATGGATGAAACTATTTCACGCGAAAATAGCTTAATTTATCTGTATGAAATTGAGCACAGAGATAGATTGTAGTCTAGATTGGCACAAAGGCTTTTTATACCCGGGGTATTACTCGAATGACGCCGCGATTTACAGCTAGCAAATTATAATTTTTGAGCAACAGTTGAATATTAATGTTGCTGGAAACCTTCATCAAATGAAATTGGAAAATATTTCAACAATAGAAAAGATGATATTCAGAAAGAATAGAAGCTATTCAATTACTAGGTGAGATCATGGCTGGGCGATAGGCTAGGTGCTGCCACGGTACGGAAAAACACTCGGGTTCAAATCCCACCTGATAATAGAATTTTTTGATTTCTCTGAACGTTTTTCAGTAATTGTCTATTTGTAGTGTCTAAAATAAATGCAGGTTTTCATGATGTTTTCTGAATTGTTGAAAAAATTCTAGAGTAGTTGCAGCTATTTTCGATTCTTAAGTCTATAAGAAGCTTACGAAGTTATCTATTGTGCAACCGGAGTGATGAGTGTTATCCAGAGACGGATTTAGTACTGTATGCGCGGGACTGGAATTGGGCGACAAACTTAAGTAAAATAGTAACATGAAAGAAGTAAAAAGAGAAAAACTGATTGACTACCGAAATGTAGTGAAGTGCTTTAAATTCTATTAATCATCATCATCATCAGCGTATATCACATGTCGTCGAACTTTTGTTTCTTCGACGTGCCGGTTTCCGCACGATGTTTTCCTTGAGTGTTTAAAAATTGTATAAAAATTCTATTTAACCATACTTATTCATTTATCTGATAGCCAGCACAACACATTTCTAATATAAAACGTGATGCCCTTTTTCAAGTGTCAAAATATATATGTACCAAAGTCCACTCAAATCAATGCAGTTTGTGAAGAAGAGACAGATAGATAGAGTTAATACCGCATTTATAATATTCAGCAGGGATTAGTGACTTTCATTTATTTATTTATTTTATTTATTAATTCTTTATTGCTCTTAATAAAACAACAAAAAACTTAATAAAGTTATATTATAAATACTAACCTTTTCTCCACAAAGGCTTAAAAAATGTTAGAATTATAAAATACCGTCCAAGGGCCAGGTCGCCAAACGTGAATCCGCATCTGGCCCCAACCCGTCGCATTTTGTTTACTCCACTCTGCAACTTCATCAAGTTTATACACTTAATACTTGTTCTCGTACTAATCTCTGTTTGCCAGCATCTATCAGTACGCTCGTGTTTCGCTTGTGTTCCTATTTTGCCGCGGCTGCGGTTGTGTGTACAGATCTTGTAATAAATTTACATTATTCACATGTGTGTTTACTATAGATGATATTAATTGTTTTTTGAGGAACGCTGCGGAAATGTAATCTTCACCATATTCACCCTTTATTAGAACTTAGCTAAATCGTGTCTTAGGTTACTTATAAAGTTTTAACAAGATATATAACAGATAGCGTTTGAAAAATCGCTATTCAATTGTTCATCCGTGTTCACGTTAGGATTTTTGATCTCAGAGGATTAAGGTTAATCCCCATGATTGAAAAACAGTGGAGTGCTGCGAGCATTTCCTGTTAACTGGGTATTTTCGTCTTGTTTAATGTTTTTGTGTTCACCGAGTCGCATTTTGTATTTTTGCATCGTTTAAATCGACCCAAAAGCGGCGCAAACTCGCGGCAAAACTGTGGGTCGCTGCGCTCAGCCCAGTTCTGTACAATATAATAGTTACCGATCCGTCGCAGAGCTAACAGCGTCCATTAAAATATTAACAAAACATTTCGATCACAGCACAATGAATGCGAAAACAAAAGAATCGGATTTATTGGGTTCTAAATTTATTATCATCGCAGCTCCCAGCGGGTACGATGAATCTCTGTCGTTCATGCAGGCCCTATTAAAATCGTTCGTTGTGCCTACAAAAGCTTTGAAACCGTGATGGATGGGAAAAAGTTTTTCTCTTTTTTTTTTATTTTATTTTCGACTGCTCCGCGGGGACCGCGCTTATTCTATGGAGTGTGATTTTTAATACCGTAATCTGTCTTTGCGTGTGATTGTTTTGATCGATGTGGTTGTGGAAACTTGTGGTAAATGCGTTTGGTAGATTATGAAGTTTGGATGATGTGTAAGCGTTTCTAGAACTATCGAAACTCTGGAAGTTGCGTGATTATATTGCTGCGTATTACATATGATATAGAACAAGTTAATATATTCTCATACTTTTTAATGTTTGTAGATATATAAATGCATCTTTCTTAGTACCCCTCACACGGCATTCCTTTACCACATGACAGCTGATCTTCATATGTAAATATAATCCCTGTTTCGAAAACATGAATCCCTAATTCAGGCCTATTGATTATTTTATTTGTATATTTTATTAGGATTTATTTATTTATTTATTTATTATACTTTATTGCTCTGGAAAAATTACAAATTGAGACTTATTCTAGGTGACATTATAACAAATGGCGGTATTATCGCTAAATAGCGATTTCTTCCAGACAACCGGTTGCACTGAGAGAAGTTAAAGTAGAGGATAGGAGTAGGGAAGAGCATAAAGAGTATATAAAAATACGTATATAATAATATATATATATATATATATATATATATATATATATACACAAATATAGATGTTAATAGCTACATACATAACAAGAAAATAAAATATAATAAATTAAATAGTAATATACGTACATTGATACTAAGAACGACAGGAAAAATAATAATCATGAAGCATTTTTTTAAAAACGTATAAAGATTATATTTAATGTTGTCAGTAATTAAATTTTCTCACATTTAAATAATAATTTCCTAAATAACCCAAATAATGAAAAAGTATTCAGATTTCAAACAAGCAGGAGGTTTTCGATTCCACTTTTTTTATTTCTCTTTCGATTTGTAATTTGATCCGATGTAATTATTTTTCATAAATACGTTTTAATTTCTTTGCGGTTTTTGGTATGCTTGATTTATGTAAAAATGTATTTTCTATTATAAAATATAAAAAAAAAATATTATCATAATACTATGTTTTATACAATACGTATAAAATACAGTAATATGACAATATATATATATATAGTGAAGTAGTTTCACGATTAAGGGACAAACATTCAAATAAACAAACTTTCACATTATAATATTACTGTGATTTCTTACAAAGACTTGATAAAAATATGTGTTAAACGGATTTAATGTAGAAACAGATTATTATTATTATATACTATTGGTACATAGAATTTGAGCTAAAATAAATAATAATCACATATCTACGGTATCCCATCCAATCTTTAAGTATCTATAAGCATTAAATGTATTTTTGTCTGTTATAGGAATAGAATAGATATAATATTATGAGATAGCAATATATCAATAATGAACCGTATCTTTTTGAAGTCGTTTAAAAAAATATAGTACGATGAAGTTATATTCGTACCATAAAAAGCGATTTGTACCAAGTTTCAAAGTTATTTCCCTTAAAGTTATCAACTTTATATACATTAAGGCGTCTGTTTGTTTTAATTAAAATTGATGTTTTCACTTCGAAGGAATTCCCTTTTATTCTTCCTTATTTGTTTTCTTGCTTTTAATTTTCCTATAACTTTAGGAGATTTATTATTGTTATTGTTTCTGTTACGTTTCGTATCTATTATCCACGAGTTTTACGATTACAAAGAAAACCATAACGATTTATATATTCCAAGGCTTAAGTAGAGTGTAAAAATAGACAGAAAACAGTTCATCACTTCATAGTATAAGACAAAGTCGCTTTCTCTGTTCCTATATCCCTATGTATGGTTAAATCTTTAGAACTACGCAACGGATTTTGATGTTTTTTGACGTGACAACGTCTTAAATTAGGTGGCGGCTCGGAGTCACTCATGAAAAAGTGTAACGCCCGGTAACGTTACTATGAGTCACCGAACTATGATCGGTCCGCCGCGCGCGCAGCACTAGAGAATTAGGCGCATTGAATCGGCGCGTGCTTGTGTCTCTGTCTCTGTCTTTTTAGTAAAATCACATTTGTCACGTAAAATCTTCGCCCGTAAAACCGACTTTATAGGCAACCATTTTTTTTTAATAGATAGAGTGATTCAAAAGGTTCATATGTATAAGAACATCTATTAAACTACTCCGAATTAACGCGTGCGAAGCCCCGGGCAAAAGCTTGTTAATGATGACTCACTAACCCGTGAAAAAGAAGTGTGGCAACGGCGCAGTGTCATGTTGTGCGCAGTGGCATTTAGTTATCAAAAGTAGTAAGATACTTTAACTCTAAACTGTACAAAAATATAACAACTTTAAATGTTTTCTAGCTTATATAAAACTATGCAACTTACTTTAAATATGTGACTTCAACATAGTCATGTCATCCATTACGTATCTGTAACGAATTTATTGAAATTAATTCTATTTTTAATGCATATACAAGAAATTTATAAATCCTAAGATTCAACTTTTTGCCAAGAAAATTGCGCACAAAACACAATCACTGCCAACATTAAAAAGCGAACAATTCTAAATTTTGAAATCGGAATGTCGAAATCAGCTTTTAACGGTATCTGGCGTCCGTTTGGGTGTTTCCGACGAGTCAACTGACGACCGGATTTTGAATTTGGAACCGAATCCGATTGGTCTGTGAGAATTTCTTGGCAATCGCCTCGGGCCTCGAGTTTCCGAATTTATAAAATATGAAAGTCGTGTTTTCCAAATTTAAACGCCGGAGTTGTTATAAAGGTTTTATTAGAGCGACGTGATCTGTATTTTTATGAGATTGAATAATGAAAATTGTTTTCCTATGTGTCTACTGAAATTATCATTTGTTTGACAGACAAATTGGTTTCATTTTTTTTGCATTATCTGTCTATATTGATTATAAAACCAGAAAAAATTAAATGTTTATCATTCGTCATATCAGCACGAGCATCAAAGCTAGAAAGTTATCCCTTTATACCTATTTCCATATATTCCACTTCAGCCTGCTTTTAGCTGTCGGTAGTGATGCCGCAGGCAACACCAATTATATCTGCTTACGCTTCATCACGAACTTGAACACGCTTCCTCTTTAATATTAAAGGGGTGCGTGTTTGTCGCGCACTCACGATGGGAGGAAGGTATATTCAAATGAGAACAGCACTTTTACCTAGATGATATCATTGTAGTTTTTCAATAAAATTGTTAGAATCATTTTTTTCAGCAATATCTTTCAACATTATGATACGAAAAAGTAATAGTTTAGAAAAAGTAATACAAACTTTGTATTTCACATATATTTCCGTGGAGGCATTTATGGTTGACGCAGTTTTTCAGTAATAACCATGTAAGGAACTGTAAGAAACTATGTCTTTTATCCTTCTGCCCTTTGAGAAAAATAATATGCCCTAAAGTACAATATACAACCATACGCTCAAAAATTGTATGAAGTCAAATCCTGCCTACGCGTGTATTAAGCAGAATTTTCTAATAAGCGATACAATGCACTTCGAATGTTACTGCTACGAAATAAGGTGTTAATTTAAATTGTCAATCGTAAGAAGTTCTGCCTTGATGTTCAAACGTTTTTGGTTCAATGTTCCACCCAACAACGCTCACTTTGTTTATAGTGTTTGTGACTGGCTATCAACTGTCTATAGGTACATCAATTATTAGGCTGTGTAGAATAGCAGTACATCCTTATTACAATAAAACTAATGTTTTCTTTAACAGTGAAAAAATACATGCAAATGCTCAATCGTAAATCATTCAAATACTCAAATAAAGTGTTTCCCAGGACTAGTGGCGTTCGCACCAAGAACTCAAGCTTACGGCAAAGTTTTTAAATGCAAATTTAACTATAACAACTTAATTAGACTAACTAGTTAAACAGCTACTATGAGAGTTTAGTTAGACGCTAATAGGTTCTCGGATTTAGCGATATGTTTCAACATCAGATTAATTATTGGTTAATTATTATGATTCGTTATCGAATCAATGATTTGAGATGAAATTAAATAGGTCAGGGAGGGTGAATGTGAAATTTGAGATACAAATATTATATTTAGTTTGGGGAAATTTTAGGTGTTATATAGTATCGGGACTCGGATGACAGTGATGCTTTTTTATTCATATGTCTGTATACTATTGTATATGCCGTTGTAAGATTGTATTGTACGATTTGTGATCAGCTACATTTGCTTGTAATTAAATGCACTATTTTTCGTTTGACAATCTTGCTCAGTTATGTATTATGACGAGAATTTACTCTTCCCAAACATCCTTTAGGTGCAGGTTGCGAATCGGCAGACCTCTACAATCGGGACTCATAATATGTATGTGTAATTTTTAAATGATTTATTTACGTAACCTAAGCCAATCGAATGGTTTCACATAGATGGATTTATAATATACTCAGAAATAACGCGTAATAAATTATAAGTAGCGTGAAACGGATTTATTAATTTGTTACGGTATGCGTCTATGTAGGCATGTTAAATCTTTAATTTTTCACTACAACTAGCCTCTTCCAAATCTTTTATTGGTAACCATTAAACAAAAATGCTATAGCTTTCATTATAAGTATACAGATATAGGTGCATTAACTTGTTGGCTTCTGTTTTCTGTTTTAAGCATATTAAACAGAAAGATGGATTAGCACAACTTTATGATTGCGCCAATCCTCAATAAACGTAGTTCCTTTAGCAGTCAAGCGTGGCTTTCCCAGGATCAAATAGATCGACACATGGTGTTAGTGGTTTGGACGGGAAATTGACTGAATTTTGTAGACCACCCGGACGCTACGGCGTATAGCTTTAAATTTTCTAGTGCAATTTTGGACCGTTAAATATTTAGATGTTTTGTTGGTGAAGCTCTGTATAGATTTAGGAGAAATGGGTGCGGAATTTTTAAGATTTTATGAGAATCAATTTTCAACCGACTTCGGAAAGGAGGAGGTTATTCGACTATATTTTTTGTGGTTACTATCTCATTACTGTTTGTTGGATGAACCGATTTTCATGATTAATTATTTTTCATTTAAAGGCTTGTGCCCTAAATTTGGCTCATTTGAATTTCGTTTAGTTCTGATAATTTGAAAGTGGTTACGTTTTTTAGTGATATACTATATAATTTCCTATTTTATTTAATGCAATTGAAAACATAAAAAATATGCATTTGATGCATCTTAAAACTTTTGTGATAGGTGTTTGTTTTAGGACATTTTTTTTAATGCATCAATCAATGTAACATTTGAAAATTTCTGTCTTAATTATCAAAAGATATATTGTTTTTATAAATTATGTTAAATAATTATATATATAATGACTTATTTGTAACTGGGCACATATGCACGTCTAAACTACAGTGTCTTTCAGTACTTATAAGATTATTCATTCAAGAACAATATTTATAAGATTATTCATTTGAAATCACGCTGTTCGTTCATCTGATTAATGTGTTAGTGACACCCGAAAATCCTAAGTGGTGTTACGTTGAAATTAAATTATTCATGACTCGATTAAACCAATGTGTTTCCGAACACTGAATTATTAATCTTATCTCCTATTCCGTAGCCTTGAAAATTAATTACGTTCCCCCGTACGTATTTCCTGTTTATTTATAGTTTGATTCCTGAGAGTTAATATGGGATGTTTATGTAACTGGATGTATAGGATATATTGAGCTAGATCATTCCATTTATACATATTTTTCCTTCTTGTATTAGCAGTTGTATTTTTATACATGTGAGAATTAATCTGTTTCCAAGATCTGTTCTCCAAGATTAGCATCAGTTACTACTTTTCAGAATAGCATTTATGTTTTTAAATTGCTTATAACGTAGGTATGAAGGAGCATCTCAAAGCACAAAGAGAAATATATGCCGTGTTAATAAAAACATCGAAGTGAACGCTGCTATTTATTTTGACGATTCGTAAATATGCAATATAAATATATAAGTCGATAAATAAACTACAATTTTAATATAATCTGTTCCAGGTACCGCTACGGGGAGGCATCCAAATTATGGTATGTTTAACTTTTGTACAATGATACGAATTGTCGTTTTGTATATTACATATTCTAAATGGGTTATTGCTTTTTAATCCATCAGCGGGCGATCGAGCTGGTTCTTTGCTGGTTCTTTGCACGATGGTAAGCGATCACCACCATCCTTGAAGGCTTCGGCGAATGCGCTGCCGGCTTTTAATTAAGGGAAAAGGGTAAGGAAGGCTTGACGACTAAGAAGGAATGGATTAGGAAGGATGAGAAAAAGAAAATGTCATCCGACTCCCCCAATCGCCGTATGAAACACAATCGTCGTTATCTGCACGTTTTCATAAAAATTACGATCTTATATTTTTTTTAATTCCAAAAGGAATACATAGAACCATATCCTAGATTTGCGCATACATACGTAAATAATGAATTGTAAAACTAAACCTCTATCCAGCATTAAAAACAAAATTATCACCGTGCTCCTTTGTGTTGAAAATACATTTCGCCCGGGATTAAGCGAGGCAACTACTTAAAGCAACTTCATATTTCTCTAAATTCCCCCAGACGGTGAAAGATGATTCACAGGAAAATGGCGTTAAGGTTGATATTGTTATGCTAATACTGTCGCAGCATGGATTCCGTGACTGATACATTTATGTAAAATAAATGGAACTATGCTCGTTCACCGTTTCCAAACAGGTTTTTCTGGAACCTTCCATGTCGAGTCTTTTGTCTGTAAGAGTATCAGAGGTAAGGTTGCGGGCATTAAATGGTATGTTTTAATAAATTGTATTATTTAAAAAAGTGATATCGCATTGATGATGAGAAATAATCAACTTGATGTCCTGAAGTACTGACGTGCAGCTTAGTTATAAGTGAATTTCATAAAAATCAATCAAACTGCATCTCAGACTGCATCACTGCTTACCATCAGGTAGGTTGCTCTTGAATGCCAGCTAATCTCATAAAAAATGGTTGCCTGTAAAGTCGGTTTTACGGGCGAAGATTTTACGTGACAACGTCTTTTTCTCTTAATATTTATTGATATGAATATTATTAAATTGCACAATAGGAACAAGGAATTGAATGAAAATAAGAATTGCACAAATTTTAACTAGAGAAAATATATTTTGTTTACTAAAAAGACAGAGACAGAGACATAAGCACGCGCCGATGCAATGCGCCTAATTCTCTAGTGCTGCGCGCGCGGCGGACCGATGATAGTTCGGTGACTCATCGTAACGTTACCGGGCGTTACACTTTTTCATAAGTGACTTTGAGCCGCAACCTAATTTAAGACGTTGTCACGTCAAAAAGTCTGAGGAGGCAACTAAAACTTTGACATGAGAAATTTATAAATTTATAAGACAGTTATTTTTTGTAACTATGCTTATATCCTCTGTACGTTGTAATATGTCATATCTATATTAAAATGTAAACATTTCAATTAGGTATTAATTTTTTTTTCAACGCTGTTTAGATTGTTACAAATAGACAATTAATATATAAAACATATTAATATAACACATCAAACCAATTTCTAGTTTTGCACTCAAATTCATTTTCATAAAAAATTTTAATACATGTATTTAGTTTTTCTTTGATTCAGTATTGTCTATCGTCTAATTGTTGTTATAGAGCACAATATATCACCTCATGCTCAGTAAATATATTAAGAAAAGATTCTTAAGTCCCGACGGCAAACATGAAATAACGAAGGGTCCAATTATAGCTGAACTATTGTTTTCGGCCCATTTGATTTTACGGGTAATTTCACGCAAGATAATTACAGAGAACAATAAAATTCCTACGTTGTGATTTGACCTCGTCACATGCTTTGACCATTTCAATTGCTTACAATAAAAAACGCCACTATGAACTATATTTATTTACAAAAACATTTATTTGTTCAATTGAACTTCTTCTACCACTTTTTAATCCTACCACAATTTTACCATTTACCGGGTCTGAGAGTGGTTTCTACAGAGAAGTAGCAAGTAACTCCGCAGTGACTGTTTATACAGTTGTGGTGGCTCAGTGATGAGGAATTCGGATTTAAATTGAATAATTGGGGGTTCGAGACCAGGCGAACGTTCAGGAAATCATCACCACAGCTTGAAATGGAAAACATCGTGTGGAAACGGCCATGTCCAAGATTCAGTAGTTGGACGTCATGTGACATCTGCCAACGAATGTCTTTTGGCAGTGTTTTCTATAATAGCTTGACGCGTATATCAAATATGGTGAGATAATGATGATGGTAATCGGCCGAAGCCACTGGAAAGTCGTAGTAAAAGAATTAAATAAAAAATAGAAGTATTGAGTATTTTATATTGAGTAAACCATACTGTAGTAAGATGAGGAAGTGAATAATTAGTAATTTTTAGTATCTGAGTACAGGAAAGCTGCAAAAAATCGAACGAAACCCGGTTCGCACACTATACTCTATACGTTTTTGTGCGATGTTCAAAATAGCAATTTCATTTACCATTCAAGTTCGTCAACCTGAAGTCATAAAATCCACAATTTTAGCAGATAATTTGACGGTCCAGCGCTGATGGAATTTTTCCTGCTAGTTGTTAAACTTTAATAGACTCTGGCAGAAACGCATTCTGGGTACCGAAGATTTATAGTAGCTTGCACACCATTATTTGAGGCGTGTTTTCCTATGCATGTTAACTTAAATATTATAGATATTAGAATAACATAAAAAAGGAAACTTTTTTTGTTTGGACGCGCTAATCTCAATAACTACTAGATCTTCTATCACCATTGAATGTGTGCATAATGGATAAATACTATAGGTTATTAAGAAACATACATGAAGCTCGGACGTAACACTAGTATTACATATTTGTTTTGTCCTCTCCTTTAAAAGTTTTTTCTTTGCCAATTATTTTGCATTAATCATAACCAGTGTGGCAACATTATTTTTTCTTCCAAATCAGGGTGAAGTACCATGAAGGGTTTATATCCTGCTCAGTACATACACTGTTATCGCGGCGAAGCACGCGTTGAGCTTTTATTTAGAAATAACGCTTTTTCCACATTCCCGCCAAAGCCGGTTTATTTTTTTAGGTTATATTATTATTCTACCAACCTCGTTGTACAGTTGTTAGCGTTTGAGCGTTGATTTTTAGAGATCCTAACCATAAAATTAAGCTTTAATGATAAGTGTCCTAGGAAAATCGGTATTTCGTGTATGATGCCATCATTTACTCCGTTTTATTAAAAATTATAATTTATTCGTTAATCTTGTTATATTATGTATTCTGTTCAATTAATTTAAGAATCTTTGCAATGCATTCTAATACGTATAATAATACTGAAAAGTATTTTTGTTTCAAAGAGCTAATATTAGAAATTGCATGCTTGTTCGAATGGATTGTTTTGTTCCGAATAGGCTGTTTACAATCTGTAAATCGTATTTATGCATATATCACGTTGACGAAACAGAGCAGAGCATAAAGCAATGTTCTATTTGATAACAAATTAAGTAAGTCAGCTGGATGTTTTAAATATAATTACATTGCAATGGATGTAATGAGCGATTTAACAATTCGGCCTTAACAATAGTTCAAAATCATTCAAACACAAACTTGAATAAGGAAGTGGGGTTTCGAAATGCGCCCTGTACCATCTTACGTTTCATTAATCAAAATAAATTCGTTTTAACAACTTTTCGGAAGAAACAAATAGCCGAAATTACAACGGACTATTGTCAGTGTTTGGTCTTTGCCGCGAACAAAGAAACAGACGCGGTTAAATTAATTCAAAACAATTCAAGTCGTGAAAGATCCAAAATAAATGTGAAACCCTTTGGACAATATCCGAAATTAATTAAGCGACGTCTTCGGTGACGAATTGAATATTTCTGTAGGACCCTAAGTGTTTTTCGACAAAGTCGCGCTAATCGGAAGAGGCGTTCGTGGAATTTTCTCATTTTTAAAGCATTCAATGTATACCGATATATGATGTACTGTAAACATTGAACCCAAGAGAAAAATTGTATTTTAGTGATATTTTATATCTTAGTTGCTCTGCTTCAGCTAGCTTATCAATTTAATTTACTTGAATTTAATGATTTTTTTTATATATCAAAAACCACTTAGTAAGTATAAATTTGCTTTTTTTGAGTTAATTATTTACGGGTTTTATATGCAGAAAAATTATTCATATTTCTCTTGGTCACACACGCCAGCACGCGTGAACGGCTGGATTGTTTTCAAAAATTCTTTCACCATTAGAAAGCTGCAATTACACTGAGCGACATAGGCTATATATTATGTACCACAGATGAAACCGGGGTGAACAGTTAGTATTATTATGAAATTAATAGTGAGGTTGCTTTAAACTGAAGTGACATTGCATTTTCAATTATAACGCAATCATTTTTATAATTCCATTTATTGTGCTGACGAGGGAGACTCCATCCGATCACGTACAAAAACATCTATTATAAATGCGAAAGTTTATACGGATGTGTGTATGTTTGTTACTCTTTACTATTCAATATGTGAATGAGTAAAAAGAAAAAAACATTTATACTGATATTAAAATAAGAGAAAAATAAATTCTGCACAAATGTTAAGATACAATCGAAAAAACTCTACCAGTATAGGGTGCAGACAAACAAATATAAATAAAAAGCACATAAAAAAAGTCAGTTAATTCCCGGTTCCACAAGATTTCAGGGATATAGAGTTCTGTAGCTTAGCTGCAAAGAAACGACAGGCAGACCGAAATATTTTCGCATTAATAATACATCATACTAGCTGCGCCCCGCGGTTTCACCTGCGTAAGTCCGTATCCCGTAGGAATATCGGGACAAAAAGTTGCCTATATCTTATTCCAGTTGTCCAGCTATCTACGTACCAAATTTCATTGCAATCGGTTCAGCAGTTTTTGCGTGAAAGAGCAACAAATACAAACATCCTTACAAACTTTCGCATTTATAATATTAGTAGGATTAGTAGGAGTAGGATATTATATTCGCTAAATCCTATAAACTGAATGCAAATCGAAAACAGCAATTACGCTTAAAGACTAACAACAAAGAAATCTCACAACGACGCAATGACACGCATCGCCCGATTATAACCGAGTGTTAACTCACGGTAAAGATAAATCCATTTTCCTCAAGCATTATGCACCCATATCACTCACTGTCTGCCTCTAATTGACTTCATCGTATATCATGCGTGAGTAACTAATGTTGAGCTACTATTATATCGTAATTATGTGTGCTCTTGTGTCTGTAATATGCGTGTGTGTTTGCAAGAGATATTAGTGAGCTTTGACTTGAAATTCTTTATATTTTGACTAACTTCAAAGTTCTTCCCGCCAGCGGCTTCGCCCGCCTCCGTTATTTTTACCTTTTAAACCTCCCCTGGACTATTCAGAATGCACCAAAACAATGATTATAGAAAACAGACCAGCCATTCTCGAGTTTTAGCGAGACTAACGAACAGCAATTGATTTTTATTTATAAGAAGTTATTGATTATTTATATATCCTGAAATATGTGTGTAAATTCACCTTCAAATTGATATAACTAGATTTAATTTAAGCAGAATCACATTGGAGGCACCAGCGTTCAAATAATAATATCAGTCAACAATCATCTTTTAGATAAAGAATTGTCAATATCGGTTCACCCAATCAAGTTGTGAGATAAAAATACTCCAAAAAGGCGTACTGAAAAACGGTTGTCCTGAATGTTTATAAAAAAAAAAACAAAACAAATAAATACTGCGAAAAAGCGAAATCATTTGTTTGATATGTGGTCATAGTCACTCTGAAATATACATATTTTTTTATTAAAACCTCTAAATGGAGTTATGAATTATATTTTTATTTGCGTTCCTACGGAAATATAATATCATCAGATGAGACATAATAGAATACTAGCTGTGACCCGCGGTTGAAGCCGCGTAAGTCCGTATCCCGTAGGAATATCGGTATAAAAGTTCCTATGTGAAGCAAAATAGTATTATTATTTACCAATAGACGTCAGGAAAAAAAAACACGAATATGACATTTTCTAAAAAAAATTCCTAGCTAGATCGATTTATCGCCCCCGAAACCCCCTATATACTAAATTTCATGAAAATCGTTGGAGCCGATTCCGAGATTCCAAGTATATATCTATTATATAAAATTCTCGTGTCACAGTTTTCGTTGCCATACTCCTCCGAAACGGCTTGACCGATTCCTCTGAAATTTGGTAAGCATATTGGGTAGGTCTGAGAATCGGCCAACATCTATTTTTTATCCCGATATTCCTACGGGATACGGACTTACGCGGGTGAAACCGCGGGGCGCAGCTAGTATATATATATATATATATATATATATACAAGAATTGCTCGTTTAAAGGTATAAGATTAGACTTTTATATTTACAATAATTATTATGTATGCTTGCAGGTATCGTGGGAGCTGGTCTGCCGCCTAATGCCCAGCTTCACATCCCACCAGGTAAGCTAAAACCATATAATACATCTTCACTACATAGTATAAAACAAAGTCGCTTTCTCTGTCCCTATGTCCCGCGTAACTACCCAACGAATTTTGATGAGGTTTTTTATTAGATATAGAGGTTTATGAGGTTTATATTATGTATAACATCCATTAAACTACTCCAAATTTAACGCGTACGAAGCCGCGGGTAAAAGCTAGTAATATATAAAATACAAAGGTGTCTGACTTATCTATCAACGCAACGTCCTAATAAAAGTACCGATTATGCTAATATTTGAAACAAAAACTAAGATAATATTTGATAAAGTCTACCTCCAAGGGCATAAAATAGGGTATGTAAATTTGTACCATAAATAATTATTTTGACCACGCGAGCGGTTTAGTTGTAAAGGCTAGAATACAATTATTTTGCACTATTAAAACATTTTATCAATACAAGCAGTAATTTAAATTCATTTCACTATCTCAAAGGAAATATTGTGCATAGTTACAAAATAAACTAATACAAATAAAAATAGCCTTAGAAGAAATGAATGCATTAATTTACATAATAATTTATAAGAAAAATTATGGCTATGAGAAATATAAAATAACGAAACCGTGTATAGTGTATAAGGTTATGCTACTTCTCAACAAATAGTTCCACTAACTTGACACTGGTTAATCACCCTTTATACGGAATAAAATACCGTTTACCAATACAGCTACTAACAGTTAGCAACAACGAATTGCATAGTTTCTCTCGGTTCGAACACTCGCTTCATTAACGCTACATAATGAAATACAGTCACAAAACAATACAATTTCAACGAGCTCATGATGTATTGCAACCATGAAAAACGAGATGTGAGCGAAATTAAGCCATTTTTATGAAATTTATGTGCTTCCTTCCGAAAATTTTAAAATACAATACAATGCAAATGCGTGTATTTAATTAGGCGGGCTCTAAACAATTTATGGCATCCAGAAAGTTCTTAAGCGCGACATTTTATGCCTTATGAAAGTATAATGAACGAATCTGGTTTAAGCAGTTGGGTGGTAGCGAGCATTCTGTATAATTTCATCCACATATTAATAAGTGGGGTTAATGTTTTATTTTCGGGTTGAACGCGAGCAAAGATTTAAATTCGCTTAAGGGTTGTGTTTTATGATTCGGTTTTTTATCGTCTACACAACAATAGATGCCTCAGGGCTTGTTACAATCGATATAGGTTAAGTAGTATGAGGCGCAGACGCGGTGATGATGGGTGTCCACTTAATGGCTACTAAAGTATAGTAACTGTACGTAGCGTAGATTTATCCTTATTATTCAGCTAAAATAAATAATTATCAAATGCAATTTTCTAATTTCTACCAAGAGATCTTAGATATTTTTAATGTGTTCAATAAATTCGCGACCGTATAAGATTAGTCGTATAATAAATTATTAAGGACACTATCGTTTAAGACCATTTAGCTCGGAGCAGGTTAATCCTAGATCATCCCAGCATTATCCACAAGATTAGCAAGTATGGCCTCTTCGCTAGTGACAATAATAAAGACAGGTTTTAAATTATTTATGTACTAAGCGGCGTTTATAGAACATTTAGTTATAATAGCTGCGTAAATTTATATTAAAAACCATCCCATCTTGGCTCTATATGAATAATAAGAGCTATTTTCGTATTAAACAAATTATCAACAAAAAATGAAACGAGCTATATGTGTATCAATTTTCATTCAGATAAGTTTAGCGGTTTAGTCGTGATGAAGAGACACACAGACAGAATTACTTTCGCATTAATGATAGTAGTAGGGTTCAATAATTACAATTAATATCTTGCATGTATTAATGATGCAGGAGGTTTTAAAGTATGAATATAATTCCAAATAAAATGCAAATGAAAGATTTAAGTAAAGCAGTACACAAATAGCGTATTTTTCATTGACAAACATAATATTATTTCAATGAATTTTAAATGATTGCATTACCATACGTTACATATATCTTAAACATCTCACCATGAAAATATTTGTACCTCTTCCTTGTCTCTTACTTTTATACAAAATGTTTTGATTGTCACGATACAATAACACAATGCTGAGATTGCTTATGGAGTGGGATTGAGGGGGCGTTGAATAAATGGGATTATACACGAGGCCTTCCTTCAGTGTCTTCACTTGATATTTTTCTCGCATACTTAAATCATAGCGTTTTACGAGAAGAATCTGTGTAATATACACTCGTAAAGTTAGCAGCAATTTAAAAGCTGAATTTATTTTATCATCAGTCTATAGATTGGGACACAGGCGTCCTATGAGGGTTCGGGCCATAATCCACCATGCTGGCCGAGTGCGGGTTGACAGATGTCACATGTCGTCGAACTTTTCATTCTTGGACATGTGGGTTTTCTCGCGTGGTTTTCCTTCGCTATTTCGAGAAGTAGTGGTGTAATTTACATGCGCAAATAAATTGAAAAAACTGTTTATTTTTTGCACGCTCGCTTAGTTTCGAATCGGGGCTTCGAATTATCGATTTTAAGTCAGAGGTCCTCACCACAGAGCAAATACTGTTTTTATGTTTTTTATTTTATTTATACCTGTTTGGATTAGAAGAATTAATTAAAAGTTTGAAAAAATAACAATATCTAATTTTTAGTTTAAGTCCGGGCAAGCAGCCAAGAATAAGTCAAACGCATCAAAAAAAAAGCAATTTTAATAAGAAGAAGTAAAATAAAATTTATTAGCAAGTTCGAATATTAAGCTGCTCAAATACAATGCTCTGCGTTCTGAACTAGGTTATATTAATAAACCAACTTGTCTATTTTGTATGAAAAACAGTATTTTCTATACTAGTTACCAGAACGATACCTCGCGTATAATTAAAATATCTTATTTCCCGTTGGTATACCTTATATCTTTCAAAGCAAACAATTTTTAAAATCCAACGAAAAGCCAACAGAAAAATATGAAGCAGAACATGTAAATATCTATTGAATTGAAGTAATACGAAATGAAAATAGACTTAGAGTGCATTTTATATCAAAATGGCTTTCATTTTATTTGGTTGTTTGTGTTTCGCTGATGTGCTGAAAGTATTACGTAAACATATAGTATATTATGATATGCAGCTTTCTGTGAAACTGCGGTTTTATACAGTCGATTATATCTATCGAGTGTTGGGAAATAAATACTTTGAACAATGAATGTGGGATCCGAGCGCCCTTCGGCACGAAAAGGGGCAAGCTAGCACCGAGAACTACCACACTCTCACAGAAAACCGGAGCGCATTTCTATACCTACTCATCATAAATAAGCTGGAGAGTTTGTACATGTTAATCTAAGGAACTTCTGTATTAGTTTCTAAAATTATCTCACCTCTGTTTACCGATACGTGATCTCTAAGTGCCGTAGAATATACGTATCATGGGCGAAGCCAGGGCGAACGGCTTCTCTCAATGTTATATGTCAATGTCGCCATACTCTTCGAAAACGGCTTGAACAAATTTAATGAAATTTTATGTGATTGTATATTTGATTCAACTGAGAATAAATAGCATAATAATCATACTGTCACCCTTTATCGGGTCAGATAGTAAGTAATAATATTGTTTTTTTTTAAATTCCAATCCTTAATAAATTAAATGACTAAAATGATTACTTAATGATTTAAATTGAGGTACATTATAATTAGATCCGCGAAATTAAGAATTCATTTGGAAACAAACAAACAAACAGTTTATTCAAACATAGCGTTTATTTTCAGTACATCAATGGTCTTAACCTTATTTATCATTAACACATCTTCACTGGATCGACCTAGAAAGATCATATTTGCAATTTCAGTAATCTCCTTAAAATAAACCTGGCAATATAATTTCTTAGAAGCTGGGGATTAGGTAGCGACCTTGTGAGATAGGAACAGAGCCGGAAATTAAACGAGCCCTACGTAATAACCATAAGACATAAGACTTAGGCTGCGACTGCGAGCGAAGCGGAAGCGAATAGCGAGAATTGTAATTATTGGAATTATCGAATCATATCAATATATAAACATAAATAATGCATTGTATAAAGTATTCCATTGAATCTTTATAAATAATACAAGCTGAAGACTATACTTGTGTATTTGAAAATATTTTTTGCGTTGAATAGTGCATTTATTGAGGAGGGCTATACCGGTATATATATAAGTAAGTAAGTATAAGTATGTATAAGTATAGTAATAGGGTTAAACTGCGGGGCACAGCAAGGCGGTAATATAGTGCATTGTTTGAAGGTAATTTGTAATAATATTTTGAACTGAAATAAAACGCTTATGCTTAATGTGACTGTTATATAATGACGACTGCTTTAAGCAGATACTTATGAATACAATTTATGTAATACTAGCTGCACCCCGCGGTTTCACCCGCGTAAGTCCGTATCCCATAGGAATATCGGGATAAAAATTTGCCTATATGTTATTCCAGTTGTGCAGCTTTCTACGTACCAAATTTTATTGCAATCGGTTCAGTAGGTTTTGCGTGAAAAAGCAACAAATACACACACATCCTTACTAACTTTAGAAGTAGGATAAGACTCCGTCAGTTTCAGTTTTAACACAATAATTGTAAGAAATAATCTGAAATAACGTTCATAATACATACATCTTGTACCAGTGATATATGTTAAAACAATGGCATGACAATCCAATAGCATTTCCAGAAGTCTAATTGAATAAAAAATATTTGAGTTCCATGTAGTTTGAGTCTGATTGCATATAATAACGAATCTAACGTCACCCGCTAATCGCTCCACCTACGACCGTAGTGTTATAGGTAAGACGCTTATACACCTTGATAAATTGCATGATTACTTAACAGTGCGATGTTATCTTTGCTAGTTTGGGGTTAGCAAAAATTTGTGGTCAAGCTGTGAATATACGTAGAAAGAAAGAAAAACATTTATTTTAACACACGCATACACACTTGCATATATCATTATCATAATAGAGGACAACAGCAGGCTATAGATTAGAAAAGAAGAAAAATATATGTATGTTACATTAAAAACGCATATTTCATTTACTGAATATTTCGGTTAATTCATTCATTCGTCATTCATCATCAGTATATATATGTTCCCACTGCTGGGACGCAGGCCTCCTTTGAGGGTTCAGGTCATAAAACACAACGCTGGCCAAGTGCGGGTTGGCAGATGTCACATGTCGTTGAACTTTTGATTCTTGGACATGCCGGTTTCCTCACGATGTTTTCCTTCACCATGTTAAGCAGTGGTTACGTTATCCACATGCGCACATAAATTGAAAAATCAATTTATTTCCTGCACGTTCGCCCGGTCTCAAACCCCGACTTATCGATTTTGAAGTCCGAGGTTCTCACCACTGTGTCACCACTGCTTAATCTTTCGGATAATTATTGCTATTGAATATATTTTGTACATATTATCTTAAGTATAAGAATGTATAAAACGAAAATATGTTCTGAGTGAAAGAAACCCCGTGATACTAATGTTAGGATGTAGTAATTTTGTAAACAATAGCTCTTTTGTTATTTTATCTACTACTAGCTGTAGCCCACTGTTTAAAATAAAATTTCTCTGTACAAACTGTCATCACCTACTTAATCACCTTGGGAGTAGAATTTATAAATAGACTATGTTGTATAGAACTTATCCTTACTTAGCGGATGCCTTCGATATAATTGCTCTCTGGATGTCAAATGTGAAATCGAATGGTAAAGTTTAGTTTACGCTTATATATGATGCAGATAACCATTACACGATGACACCGAGTGTTATGTATGTACATACAAGTTCTAAATATCAAATTGTAATTGATTTTTTTGCTAATATTAAAAAATAAAACATCTATCATTTTGACATGAGAAATAAACGAATAAAAGATTCGGCGCTGATTTAAGCCATAATGTTTTGAGATTAGTGCACCGATAAACATCTAACGACTGAAGCACAGTCCCGTAAATTTCCTCTTTCATTTTCGTAATGCGAGATGGTGATTCAACATAATAAGGGCCAACCGCTACAAGCAATAATTCTTCGCGGAAAAATAACAAATTATTCCTGGGGTAATTCAAAACAAAGAGTCGGCATAATACGGGTCGTTATGGGAAAAAGAAATGAGTTAACAAAAACGGGGCTAAGTCGAATGTAATGGTGTCCATTTTGCGGGCCCAAAAGGCCTTATCAAGTATCGTTAAGTGATTCTTATAATCTGGAGTGTTGTTCTGAAAATATTTAATTATGTTCTTTGATTCTTTTGTGTGGGCGGGTGTCGTTGCGTGAACGGTATAAATTGAAAATATATTGACTGTCGCGTTAATAACAAATGCTTTTTCTGTAGCTTTCACAGCAGACTTCGTAGTTCGTGGAAAATGGCTATATGGAATATAGCGTAATTTTTTTACATACTGTAGGTATGTATGGTCGGATCGGTTTCGAGTTTGTTGGTAAAATCCCTTCAATTTCAATATTGAATTCTATTTAAATATTATTTATTGAAGGTAATTCATGGATTCAACCCAGGCAACCCACCAGCTAAGTCGCCCGCTTTTGTATAAAAAAAAGTTAACGCGGTGTTTTTTCTTTGACTATTATTTTTCTGAATAGATTTATAGAAATTGCTTTTTAAATACATTGTTTTATTACACATTTAACGTTATTCTAATATTTCGATAATCACTTACTAAAAATTCTATAATATTTTTATTGTTCATCAGAGAATATTCTATGTGTTAATCGCCCCCTATACACAACTATGTTTTCATTCGCAGCGTATCGTGTTGATTCAAAAAATTAGCTCAAACAATTCACCCAATGTAACTTTCAAATATGTGCTTTTATATTGTGATCCGTTTTTGATGTGTTTGTTGAAAAATACGTAAATTCGTTTCTAATTGCCGCGAGTGATGGACAAACAACGTGTGGAATATATTAATCCATTGTTTTTCGTGTATTGGAGTTATGTTGAGTCATGTTATATTATATTTGTTGGGTAGATAACAGATGAAAATATCAAATTTTCCGTTCAAGCAACTTACTATAAAAACGAAGGAGTGTTAAAAATCAGTTTTTTTGCTGTTTGTTGAATTACTATTTTAACATATAGTTTTGTGAAACCATAAACTTAAATCTTGTATGCGGTAACGAAACTAATTTTTAGTTCGTAATCAAATGACGACACCTTAAAGGCTTAAGCGAGATCGTATCCAACTTTTAATGTGTAAACTTTAAATACTTTCTAAGAAATTTAAGTTGGTGGTTCAGTCCATGTTCGCATTCATTACAAAATACCGAGTATGGGTTTTTTAACATCACCAGTAATTTAAATTTCATGCGTTTATGAAAATATTTCGTGCCTAAGTAATTAACATTTAATTTATGGTTTTTTTTATGTCGTAGTCGGCAATAGAGCTGGTAGGTCGCCTTATGTTAAGGGCTACCACCGCCCCTCAACATTTGGAGAGGTGTAAGGTCGAATACCTTACGCCTCTTCAAATGGATTGCCGACTGCACATTGGAAAGGGATTAGGAAAGGATTGAAGAGAGGAATAAAGGATGGGAAGGGTCAGGAAGAGGACGTGGGCCTCCAGCTCCCTAATAATACGAACGAAACACTGCTATTTCACACCGGTTCTGTAGGGGTGTGCTAGAAAAAAAAATTACATTAAATCTCTATTTATACTTTTCGACCAAAATACAAACATTATTTGTTATTTCTATTTACTATACACGCTACATACATTGATTTTTGATTCTCAAACAAATAATAGACACATTATAATATGAAAAGATAACAACACATTTATCATAGTATCAAAAGAAGATTGGTATTTGTTGAAACATAATGGGTATATCGAAGACACGCAATGCTATCATTTCGATTCTGAAATAATGAATATTATCAGTTATTTTTTATTTTTCTGATACGTGGGGGAAGGGCGGGGGTATACAATCTTGATAATAGGGTTTGACACAACATCTCCTAAACAGACAATCAAACAAAATTTACAAGATATTATATATAGAATATTACAATATAATATACTTTATTTAACACATATAAATGAGACAGATTCACAAACAAAGAAGAAGAAAACAAGAAAGGAAAGAAACGAAAAAACAAAAAAGAATATTTATAGTTTTCAAACTTTATTCATTTTTCTTTATACGGTAAAATAAAAATAATGATGTCCATTGCACAGAGCTAAATGTTTGCTACGTACGTTATGCATTCACACTTGACTATTTTTATTGTAATATCTTATTGTAGCATAATATTTTAGTATAAACTGAAAAGTACTTGTAATATTAATGATATGAATAAAACAAAAAAAATCTTAACGATTAAAATGTTATAGTTTATACAAAAATAATGAATATGCGTATTTACCAGTGATGATGTACACTCTACATGAGGTAGACGCGGTCTACGAAGCCTACGAGGCCTACGAATTCGTAGTAGACGTAGTAGACGTAGACACTGCGTAGCATAATGTTATACAATTCATTAATTATTATTTCGAGTTTTAATAATATGCAATTCATGATATCATATTAAATATATATTAAACCTTAAGAATTAATGGCATATGGTTTTTTTTCCAATATCCTTACTTGTTAAGCATGAAAAGTGTATTTATTTCTTTGTAAGATTATTTTTATTTCATGGTACAATGGAAAAATTATGTTGTGTCATTTTTGAGTCTGAAGACTGTTAGGAGGCTTTTAAGTGATATAGGCTATTTTATACCGAGAACAACGAGACAAAGTCGCGAGTAAAAAATGAGCTCTGTTATCCTAAAATAAATCATAAAATTAATTGAATATGTATGTTTAAAAAATAAATAATAATTATAGACGAACCTATAAATACAGACAAAATATTGGTTAAGGAATCAATATATTGTTAATTAAGTTAAAATAATTGCATTCGAATAATTCAAACTGATAAACATTAACAACACAAAGGATGATCTTTAATGATATTGATAAAATTACGAAGTTCAAAAATTAACCTTAACATAGGAGGTATTAAGTCGCTTATCCTGTAACATCAATCAACACGACGTCCAGTAGTCCCAGAGGCACGCCGTCGATACTTTTACTTGTAATTGGCATAATTATAGCACAATTCACCCTCCGGTGAACAAAGGACAAGTCACTTTGACTCCCGATAGAGTTCCTGGTAATATAATGGAATAATATAACATACTTTTATGTACGAGTTTGCAATACATCTTATGCTTATGAAGGTACGCTACAGGAATATAGCCATGTTGATGCATTTTAAGATTAATTTATTACTTAAGATTATATTGAATGGGATATTGATGAAACGTTTTTTCTTGTGTTTGATTTTACGCGAGTATTAAATATACATTTAGAAAAAAGTTTTTAACGGATTATAAACGCGATTTATTCATTATATTATTAACCCGAATTTTCGAACACTTTACAGCGAGCGTGGTCACGGGGAGACGGAGATGTTACATGATGATGAAACGTTGTCTGTCAGTCTGCCAGAATTAGCCGCAGGCGATAAGAGCGACTTTTGTATTTAAGTTTTTTTATATTTTTCTTGAATGTTTATTTAGTAATCCTACAATTAAAAAATTGAAGAAAAAGTTAAACACATGTCCATACTTATAAAATGTCATGAATAATGTACCTTACAAGGTTACAGAAGGAAAGAAAAACTTTAATTTTTTTTTATTTATTTATTTATTTATCCAAATCATATGCCATTACAGGTTATAACCCAATGCGACAGCGACTTAACAACGAAAAAAATAGTCTTACACTTAAACCTAAGTAATTACCTAACTAATAATGATCAAAACATATTATATATATCAAAACCCTACCAATATCACTCAATGGACAAAAAAACATCCATTTTATCATGAACAGCACCGATAAGCCGAATAGTTTGGGTTAATCGTGCTCTGGCGAGCAAGTTAGTTAGTTTTAATGCGATTCACATCCACACCCCTTAATATTGAGTCAATACCATACTATATATAACTAAAAAAAAGAGTCATCGTAAGTATTGCCATACGAAAAAACACATTGTAAATTAGCGATATATCAGACTGCACTCAACATTAGCAGTATCAATGAAAGAGTAATTAAAGGAATCAATAGAAAAAATATCAAAGCGCAAACATGTTATCCCTCCCAGGATCACTTAATGAATCCCTGGTAATACAAACAAAGAGCAAGGAGGACAAATGAAACGCCCCGGGCGAAGCCCACATTTTTTCCCTTTGTCTGTCTGCGTTGCGGTTCGTTTGATTGAAAATCCTTTGCAATGTTTTAATATCGTTTGAGTCAGATAGTTGCAATGTAGTGCAACTGTTTTGGTGAGACTGTGAGTGAGTGAGTGAGTGAGTGAGATGGAGATACAACTTGGTCATTTAAAACTTGCTGTTCGTTAATATGTTTTTCGTGTAAATCATATCTTTATTAATATTATAAATCTGAGTAAGTTTGTTTATTTGGGTGAACACGCTAATAAAGAACTACTGGTACTATTTAAAAGATAGATCAGTGTTAGATAGTCCATATTTACGAAGGCTATAAGGCTATATATCCAAGGCCGAAGGCACATACTTTAGTGCATACTTATCAAAGGAAATGACTACACAGCGAGTGCACATCTCCCCATAGAACTATCGTTATAGTTTTTGTACAATATCTTTATCGCAATTGAAGTATCATTTATTGTTTAATTTTCGTCTCAAATCAGTATATCGTAGCCAGTATTGGATTTTTATTAATTTAACATAAAAAAAATTAACATCACCCTTCTCTATCTTTCTTTTTTCATTGAACTCCATGCAAGTACTTTTTCTAACTATATTTTATGAAATTAAAAAAAAAAACATCCAACTATTAAAGCCTCCTTAACTCATTACATACCCTCATCCCAACAACAACAATTTTTACCACCAAAGATGGTAAATTGAATAATCCTGATCAAATTATACATTTCATCGCACAAACCGCACCGGCTCAACAATTAAGCCGCATACATTTATTAAATGACGAGGCAAGTTGGAGCAACGAAGCGAGAAATATAAATTAAAATACACAAAGTTTGGGACATGATTTAATCAGTTTCGCGTCTAAGATGTAAATTTATGCGCGCGAAATCTGAATCAGAAGATAAACAAAACTATTAGCCTGGAAGTAGTTCTATCGCGCTGGAATTGTACTGCGCGGTTTCTATTTTAGCAGTTGAATAACTGTCATGCTTTAACCAGTCATATAAATGTTATACATTTATTTTTTATTCATTTTCTAATTAAAACACGGTGGTAGTTAAACGGAATAATAGTCGGACTTGACTTTCATTATTCGAAACGGAAGGTTGTGGAACATGTTTCCAGACTGCTGTCTTCCTCCTTCAAGGGAAGAGTGACCAGGTATCTTCTAGGGAGGCGCAGTCCAGTACCAGCAAGCGAAATGATATGCGTTTTCCTATTACAAAATTTTTTTTTCAGATCCGATCGGAAGTATTTGATTTCATGTTACGTTTTAGAAGTAGAATATACTATTAAACAATTGTGTGTGTGTTTTTATCACAACCTAACAGTTTTTACAGGTATATTTAAAAGAGAAAATAAAAACTCGTTTAACGGTATGAAAAAAATTCCAATATTTGAAAAACATGTGCATTTCATCTCAGTGAAATAATTTGTAATGAAATTTGTAAGTAAGTCTCTAGCTGAAACTGTTTATAACAAAGATATTTACCAGCACCAAGAATTCATTGTATATTTGAGTACACTCCACATTTGTAGACTGCATTAATAAGTTAGGAACCTCAGGGAACACACTGGTTAAATGTATCGTAAGCTAGGTAAATATTTTAGCATAATAGGAGGCACTGGATAGTGGACTAATTAGAAATACGAATGCAATTTTCGGGCTAGTTGAGTTGAGTGCCATTTTATGCTGATTTAGTAACGAAAGTTACAATTTTGATTTGTTGTTTTTTCGTTTCCTTAGTTTGTAGCTCGAACATGTTACGATTATTTATACAGAATTGATTATTTTAATCTCACTGACTGATCTGTCGCCGCACAGCCTAAACTTCTAGATCGGACTGAAACTTGTAATGCAGATAGGAACTATTATGGCATCCGCTGACAAAAATATTTCGTTAATTTTATCTCCAAAGGATAATATAGAGCATGAAAGTTGTATCTTGAAAATTTATTTTGACGACACCGGAAAAGATGTGGCCAACAGCTAGTTTTTTTATAATTTTTGGAGACTAAGAAGATGAAACATGTTTAGGTCTTCAAGAATTATCTCTCTATATATATTATTCGATAGGTATTCTGTATGAATTAAATTAGAAACATTGACTCATACGGAACACAAGAGACATCGTCTTTTTCAATTTATTTAATTCATTAAAGATATTACTTAGTATAATATAATATTATTTATGTAATAAGTAATATCTTGATGTCTCTTGTGTTCCATATGAGTTAATGTTTTTAAATTAATCCATACAGAATACCTATCAAATACACACAACACACAATCGCTACAAAACGATTTGTTCCAATCAAAACTAAATAAAAAATATAAAGTACATTCAGGACAAGTCCCATCAAAGCTTGGATTCCGCGATTTGTTTAATTCAATCTAATCTCAATTAGAATGGACTTAATAAAAGGGTCGTTTATTATCAGGTAGGTCAAACGTGGCCTTTATGTCTGTGCTAGTACCTATACCTCATAAACGTACCGCCATAAACGGGCTATCATTAGGCGTACAATTTAGACCATTAATTAAAACATTAACGGGGCTTTCCAATAAACATTTGTAATTTTATTCGCCCTACCTATCCTCACTATATTAATTTATTACGGTCGATCCACATTAGCTATTCGAAGCGCATAATCCTTTGAACAGAGCGAATAAGATTTTAGGATGCTATTTGCACAATTGATACGACGAATCGATTTGATGTGTATGTAGGCACTTTAAACACACACTAACTAATAAAATACAACACTGTTTTCATGATAAATGATTTGGTATAGAACACTGAACATATTATCAAATTTATACTGATATAATCCTATATTAAATCAATGGAAATTCCCATAATATATCTCACCACGATAAAAAGTAACTTGTGTTACTCTACTCAGTCGTCGTGTAATCGTTGCATTGTAACGTGAAAGAAAGACAAACAAACAAATTCACTTTATTTATAGTAAGGATTGCAACAAGTGAGTATATAAACATGATTATTTACTTTAAGTATGCAGAGTACAGAATAGTATTGAAATTTTCACACTGTCTTGATCTACCTTTATTTTCAAAAGTCGTATATCTTATCTGTGCAATATAAACATTTAAAAACCATCCAAAATTTTATAATAACAAGATTATTTGTATAGTTTTTAAAACAAGCACTAACCACGTGAATCGGTCAAACCTCCATTTGCTACTTAGAAATTATCTTTAGTTTCGCATACTCTTAAAGCTAGATTTTTGAACTTTAACTTAGAAGTAATTAAGCTTAATACATAAATCTCAGTAGCAGGACGTTTCTAATTATGCACAAACGGCGCTAAGGAATAATTAATACGACCTCAGCATAGCTTAATGTGCGCTACATGCTAAGTGACGATTAAGTAACTTGCAACAGTGTGCTTTCATATCATTTTAATGTTTATATAAAATAGTTTATAATTAAATAATATAAATGCAAACTGACACTTATATTTACTTGTAGAATAACATTGTGTAGGAGTTTATTAACATCACTTTTAATTCATTTTTAGATTAGCGCCAGTAACTTCACCCGCGTAAATATAAACTCAAACTCAAATGCAAAGTAAATTTTGTTTATTCAATCAGACTTCTTCTAGAAGTACTTTTGAATCGTCATAACACAGCTTAACCATTCACTGGGTCGGAAAACAGTATCTACAAAGAAGAGACGACAAGAAACTCTGTAGTTGCTCTTTACCAAAAGGAATGATGTGTTACCCCTATGTCACTCCCAGGTCTTCTATCTTCAGTCAGAAATATGATAAAGAAAAATCATAACGTTGCGACGTGAAAGAAAGACAAACAACCAAAGGATCACACTTTCTCATTAATAATATAAATAAGGATTATTCAAGGATTCATATAAAGAACGCGGGACTTTTCCTGCAAAATTCGCTATTCTCGTAAGATTTCCGATACAAAAACTATTCTATATACTTCTATCTCGCAAACTGTCTTTGTATTAAATTTTATCCAAATCCGTTCAGTGGTTTAGGCGAGACGAAGAGACAGGCAGTTACTCTAACATTTATAATCTTAACAAGTATTGATTACTTGTCACGGAAGGTCAAAAAAAGGCTTACATATACGTGCGATCCACACCAGCACCGTCAAAAACGTAATCTCTACGATCTAATTAGAGCATTAATCCCTTAAAAATCTGCATTTCTGCGCTGCTTTGTGCCTTTTAATAGAATTTGCAGGGCTTCACTCGTGTGAGAGAACCTTTCAAAAAGCTGGATTAAGAGTGTAAACGGGATTTCCTTAAATAACGATATTATTTTTCGTATTATTTTTCAATGACGGAATATTTACACAAATTGCCTGTTCGTGTGAAGTTTTACTTTATTCATGCAACTTCTTTATAATTTTAAACAAGAGTCAATATTATAAACATATAATTTAAAACAGATAATTTTCACGCGTATACCTATCTTTTCATCACGTAAATTAATACTCTCATAAAAGGACCCTTGAAACATAACGATATCGTATTTAATATTTACAACGCTGTACCGTTGCTATGCCATTATAAACAAAGAAATATTAAAGATGCCTCAGCCAAACGAGAAACATCACGAATATTTCATCAGAAGTTTAATTCCAAATATAAAATCGGTACTTTGTTAAAAGTTGCCAACTGCGCGCTCATTTTGTGTGATTAAAAAAGTTTTGTATTTTTTACTTAATTTCCTCTTTTTCAGTCAACGTAATTATGTTTAATGGATGGGAATACTGTTTAATCGGCTTGACTGTCTCGTAAACTTTATGTATAACGCTTGGGCCTTGTTAAGGTACGGTTACATCATATGGCGACGTTTATGTTTAGGTAAATATTGCAACTATGTAGACACACCTTTTCACAACAACTTCATAGTCAAAAAAAGAACTATTATTGACCACCGGGTAACAAAAAATGTAGATATCTAGAAAATAGATTGCATATTTAATAGATATCGTATCTACCTTTTTGTTAGTACCTATAAAAGTGCATAGAACAATATTTTAGTTTATTGTTGTATTCGTAAGCAATATCATCAGGTCTTTATGATTACTAGGTTATACTTATCAAAAAAGAAAATTGTAGTCAACGTAAAAACATGTGTATAAATATAATACCATGGTTAACCATAAATACAACATATCACAAATAAATCGATACAAATGAATCGTTCATGCTTGCTGAGGATAACGCCCTCATCGGATATCGATTTAAATAATAATCGTAATCGTTAGTTGATCGTCAGCTGTTCAGAATTGCGAATCGCTCCGCCATGATGTAACGTTATGCTTATCTTGTCTACTTGAAATTGATTATGGACTTTTTTATTAATAAGGTTTACCATCTCGATAGTGATATATACATATCTAAGAAATGAAAAAGGGGGGTGTGTTGAATATTAGTTTGATCGTAATAAGAATGTACTGCAATTCTACACAACTGCCTCATTGACATAGTTAGTTGATAAAAAATCGCAGCCAGTCACAAATACTATTAGCAAAGTGAGGGTAGTTAAGACGAATATTGAATAAACAACGTTCGAACACTAAGGCGCAATCCGTACGAAGGCGCACATATGTTACTTAAAAAGCCTGAACTACAGCATATCCTAAGACTTTCAACTGAAACCTAAGATTAACTAATTCTGAATGCTAAAAGTCCAAACAGTCAGGTGGTTATTGTTAATTTCGAACTCCTACCACGATTTGCTAAATCTTAGAATTTTTCTCGAAGTCACGGTAAATGTAGAATTTATGTTATTTGCTTCTTATCACAGGAGGCTTGAACGGTGCTTTGAAATTGACATTGAATAAAAATACCGAAAGGAAAATAATAAAAGGGTATTCCTGGCCGAGTACTCATTGCTTACAAAAGTCAACGGCATTTTATTATTGATCTTTATAAAAATACAACAAATACAACACGGGTTCTGTTATGGTGCGGTACATTTTGTGGTCCAATTCTAACCTTACCCAAATCTAGCCCATTACAAATGATATACCCCTATATATTGTGTGTGGGAGTCAAGCACGCTACATCACGAATTGGGCCAGCTCGCACCGGGGAAGTACAACACCCTTACAGAAGACCGGCGTGAAATAGTAGCATGATACTGTGTTTCGTATGGTGAGTTGGTGAGCCACAGGCCCGTTTTCTTTTCCTCACCCTAAGCCCTAAAAAACGGGCAGTGCATTCGCAAAAACTGTCTCTCCGAACGACGCCGATCACGTACCATCAGGCGATAAGTCTGCTCCATTGCCTACTCTTCTATAAAAAAAGTGTACTATTAAAATAAATTCACAGTTTTTTTGTCCATACATGATATCAAAAATTTACGCCGTAAAAGATATAATATCGTGAAATCTAAGACTTTCGAAGAGTTGACAATTAAATAAAATTAGCTTTTGTATTATTAATTCAGCTTTTAAGAAATTGTATAATATTTACTCAAATATAACAGTATTATACCGTAAAACTTTATTTGGGATTATGTAGAGATATAATCGTATTTAAATAAATAAACAAATATGTGTAAATTATTTAATTGTACTTTGTTGATATGTTAGTTAGTCACTTTAAGGCTCATGTTAAAACAAATAAAATATAAATCAAGTACGAGAACAGTATCGGTCACTTCGAATCGAACTCACAAAACAGTAGCTACGGGTAAACTGTATAAAATGGTAATAAAATTATACAAGCATTTTGGAGAGGGGCCTAATGGTTGGGGTGGAACGCCGCGCAATTAATTTTTTTACCATGCCTTGTTGCATATGTCAGCTTAACTTTAAAGCCTGGTCTTTGGATGACTGACGTGACGGTTAAATGCATGAATGTGACACATACTAATATTTATGTATAAAACTGACGGCAAATTATCGTAGAGAGGGAGGGATGTATATGCTATACTTGTGTATTTTTATTAAAACTTTAATCTTTATACTTTAATATAAAGTAAAAGCGGCAGGGAAACAATGAGGACACGTACATAGACAAAATATAGTATCAATCAGCGTATTTATTTTTATTATTTGCATATGTGTGTCCCTACAGTCATAAAAAACAGAGATTTCTTTTCGATATATCGTTTCTATCACTTTATTACAAGTACTCTACCGGGAATTGTAAAATTGCAATAATGCGAGACGTTGGCACGGAGTTCGCATTTACTCTCCAGCACTTGTAGTAAACGCCACTCACGTCACAGGTACTTATTTTTCAGCTACTGTATAAGTCGGGTGTGAAATTCCGTCGTGAGAATAAGAAAATTGGAGGTTGTTCCGAATTTAATAGCTGAAGCAATTCAGTTTGTACTCTGTAAATTGTTTGGCGATAAAAATGATCATACAGAGCCAATTGGCTAACTATATAGTGTAAAGTTTGGATGTAAATATGGGAAATCAACTATAGATACCCACGACCTCCGAGGAAGGATGCCGTGGGTTGGATTCTTACCGATTAAAGCCCCGCTGTCTTCCGTCGCGCTGCTTTAGTGAAGGGACCACGGGAGCTGGTTATTCGTCTGCCTCCGCTCCCGTGGCAGTCCGTTACCAGGTCAATACAAGAAACACTTAAGAAACCGACCAATCAACCATAGTAGCAGGTGAGAAATTTGTTCGTCAGTCTAGTAAGATTAAGCAGTGCATCCACTTTACCAAATTTTGAATGTAAAGAACGAAATATTAAAAACCAACGACAATATTATTTCAACTCGATGAAACAAATACACCCAAAACCCGTTTTAGCAGTCATCAAGATTAACGCATTCCATAGATTCTGTAAAGTCACGCCTCTAACAATAAAATCCAGTATTTTATGTTTGTTTATCGAAATTCCGAAACAATAAAATAAGTTATCGCCATGAAGGGGATCGTAAGGAATCACCTTCCGGGCCATTTGTATGGGTATCGTAAAAGCATACTTCACGTATTCGTAAAAGTTATATGTTTGTTTCCATATAATATTGCGAAATTATAAAGGCCGTAAACACATTAGCGTAAAACTAATGTGTGTGGTTATGAGGGATATTTATTTTGCCATTTCGAAACGGGTTTACGAGCAATTCTATATATTCAGTATCATTTTTGTATAAAAGTAAATTTTATTTAACATAAAAATGTAAGAAGGTCAGATAATACATTTTAGTGTCTGAACAGTTCTAGAAAAGAAACAAATAGAGCTGTTGACTTTTAATAAGCGTAAGCATTATTTACAAAGAACAACTCTAAAATCCTACATCCACTAAACCAATTAAACACAGCCCTAGCTGTTCATTACCTCCTATCCTCGCTAAATAAACAAACCATAAATTAATATAGCTTAATCCAAAATTCCGTTTCACTATTCGTAAACTTAATCAAAGGCGACTAAATATTTCTCCACGTTGCCTTTATTAACCAGGGAAGATATTATGTTGAATATTTATGAGGTTTTATCAGCTTTATACTGATTGCATAGTAATAACTTATGTATGCCACACTTTAATCTGAAGTGACAACCCTAAAATCTTTCACAACCTGGAACATTGCTTAAAACAGTTTTTAAGCCCCGATGCAAAGAGAAGGGTATCATAAGTTTGACGTCGACGTCTATCTGTCTCTGTGTGTGTATGTGAGTGTCTGAAGCATCATAGCTCTTAAATATATGTACCGATTTCGATGCGGTTATGTTGATGTGAAAGGACTGCACTAATTAAATACTGTACTATAACTACATATATCCAATTTTAAATCTGTATCTAAGCACGAACTGTTAACATTAACGGACGGTCTCCCCGTGACCACGCTCGCTGTAAATAAAGTGTTCGAAACGTCGGGTTACTAATATAATGAATAAATCGCGTTTAAAATCCGTTAAAAAGTTTTTAATTTCTAGATATTTATTTTGTTAATTTCATCAATAAATCAATAGAATAACATTATCATACTAGTGATCCATCCTGGCTTTGCCTGTGATACACACAAGCTTAGCACACAGAGATCACGCTTATATTTAACGGTGAATTAATTTTTGAAATCAGTCCAACATTTCCTACGATTAGCGCTTCAAACAAACAAACAAACTCTTCAGTTTTCTACACTAATATTATAAAGAGGAAACTTTGTTTGTTTGGTTGTAATGAATAGGCTCAAAAACTACTGGACCGATTTTAAAAATTCTTTCACCATTCGAAAGCTGCATTATCCACGAGTAACATAGACTATATTTTATTTTGGAAAAAAAATAGGGTTCCGTAACATATCTTTATTGAAACATCCAAACCAGTATACCTATAAAGCTGATAGGTTAGTTAGTTCGTTTGATATTATTTAAACTCAAATATATAACTCTAATCGCAATAATTCAGATATTCAACTGGACAGACTATATATTATAAAGCTGAAGAGTTGGTTCGTTTGTTTGTTTGAACGTGCTAATCTCAGGAACTACTGGTCCGTTTTGAATTCTTTCAGTTTCAGATGCCCTACAATAAAAGTATTAAGGGAGAATTTAGGCTTTATATGTATCACGGGCAAAGCCGGGGCGGACAGCTAGTACATAATAAAGTACAGAAATTATGCATAAGTTTAGGCATTCCGTCTTTTAATTGAAGTCAAAATAGGTTTGCTAAAATTTACGTAAATATTACATTAGATACTATAAAGAAAAGATATGGGATCCGCGGCTTTCCGCGTATAGTTCCCGTTTCCGTGGGATTTCCAGGATAAAACTCATGTTATTTCCCGACTTTCAAACTACATTTCTACCAAATTCCATCTAAATCAGCCCAAAAGTTTAGGCGTGAAGAAAACACAGACAAACAAAGTTACTTCCACATTTATCATATTAGTAGGGAAGCAAGGGTTATAAAAAAACGACTAAAGAACGCATTAAAAACATCTACCACCTAAGTTTGGACACTCATGTCAATGAGTTATAGATTTACTGTCATTCAAAATGAAGATTGATTACGTAACATTCACGAGTACATTCCGTGCTATAAGCAATCTCACGACAAAAACTTACTATAGAATCACTATATCCTATCCTACTATCCTACTAATATTATAAATGCGAAAGTTTGTAAAGATGTGTGTGTGTATTTGTTGCTCTTTCACGCAAAAACTGGTGAATCGATTGCAATGAAATGTGGTAGGTAGACAGCTGGACAACTAGAATAACATACAGGCAACTTTTTATCCCCGTTCTTACGGGATACGGACTTACGCGGGTGAAAACGTGGGGCGCAGCTAGTTCGTAATAAAGCTTTCCACATACATAGGAACTCGGTGAAAGTGACTTCACAAAACTCAGGTTCGAACTTTACTAGAAATAATTAGTATTATTTTATTATCAATATTATAAACGTGATAGTTTGTTTGTTTGGATGTTTGTCCGTCAATCACGCTGAAACTACTCAACGGATTTTGATGAAATTTAGAACACAGACAGATACTTTTTATCCCGATTAAATGCTCCCTTAGGATACAACAGTAACAGACACGCAGTAACAGTAACACTAAATAATTTGTTAATGTCCTAATTCCACGCGGGCAAAGTCCCGGGCGGGAGCTAATTGTATATGAAAACGGCAAAAAATCACACGTGTTATATGGAATCCCTAATTTTTATTTGAGTCTGTTTTGTTAGTATTTGTTATTAAAGGGGCAACGGAAATACATCTCTATCACGGTTCACAATAGACAGCCTGGTGATAGACGGACAGACGGAGGGAGAGACGGACAGTCGAAAGTTTTTATTTATTAATAAGATAAGATAGAGAAATACAGAAAGAACATACAATAAAAGTTCTAAGGTAACTTAACGCAATAAAATACATTCGAAGTGACAACCTCCTGAAATCGTTTAAAAATATACAGGCATGCTGTCATAATTGTGAATGGAAAGTTTTCCACATGATGTTAATAGAAGTAATTTATTGGATTTTCTATAGCTATGTTCCAATCGTATCATAAAACGTCACGTTCAAGTGGAACTGGCCCATTTCCACCGCGCCACCTTTATAAGATCGTAAATGGAATGAAAATATTTTTGTTAGTTTTTCCATTCCCTGCCGCCTTTCAAGAAATTCGATTTAGCGACGCGGTCTGAATAAAAACTCTCTCCAACTCTTTGTGGTACAGAAATTGTTTTAAAATTAACCTAAAAAAATCTTTGAATACACAATAATAAAAGTTTTTAACCGAATCGACGTAATTGAAGACGTCGTTAACTAACGCCGATTGAACTTATTGGTGTGTGTGTGTGAAGTCCCGTGTCCCCTAGTGGGGTATGGGGCAGATGATGTACATGATGATGCCAGACCGAGACATTTTTTGTTTGTGCGTCCCATTGAACCCAGGACCCCTCAGTTCTACGCTCACGCATTAACCACTTTACCAAGGAGGCGGTCAACTTATCGGAGCCGGTTCTATAATAAGTAAAAAGTAGGTAAATAATGTATTTTTAAAAGATAATAAATTTAAAATGCATTCATTAAATGTCTGATCACACTTGTATAGACACCGAAGACATCTGATCTACGTGTTCCAAAGAAACATTTCTATCCATACTAATTTTTTTATTGAGAAAGTTTGTTTTATTGAGAAATTTGTTTCTTTCTTGTAGCAGAGAGCAATTTTATGCAATGATATTCGTGTAAGAGATAGTTTAGGGTCAGTAAAATATACCGCAGTCTCTTTCCCATGGGAGGGTCCATTGTTTGCTTTGACGATTAAAGTTTATTAATGCTTTTACATATTGGGATTGTATTTTAAATATGTTGGGGACGAAGTTTTCATTTAAACTTTTTTGTTTTGTAATATTATTCAACACGGAATAACGAAACGCATAACGAGTAAAAATAAATATGTTTACACCAAATTGGAAAACGAAGAAACTTTATGCAAGAAATATCACCGACCTCTCCGCCGCTAACAAAGGTTAAATCAAATAGAGAACAGAATATTGGTCCTAAATAATTTGAAAAGAAATAGACTTGGTATAGTTAAGAAAGCAAAAGACCAATAGTTAGTAGTTGGCTTTCCTATGACGTCACTTTTCCAACGAATTTCAGATCAAAACAGTTACGCCATAAACTAAGATGGGTTGCCATCGCAACCGGTATATGGAGGGTGCGCAAATATAAACTTTGCTCATAAATTTGAATCTACTCTGCTCTGTATGAAAGTCAGGATGTCTTTTGGTCGTAAAGTGCAGGTGTTTCTTGTAGATACGAATAGATTGGCTCATTAATAGGTTATTGAAAGAATATAACTATTTATGCGACAAGAGAGTCCAAATTGAGAGGTTTGTTTTCAGTCTGTAACTCTGTATACCTGTTACTAGGTGTGTTGTTAAGTGAAGTATTATTTGTCGGTAGTAACGGCCAAGTTGAGATAAAAATATAAACAATCATCACAAAGTAATAATACAATGAGACAGACATACATACAAACTTCTATACTACCGCACTGCAGATGATAACCTGTGTTACAGGTATCCTGCCATTATGTTACAATTGAAAACAAAAATTTATGAAAATTAAAAAAACAATTCAAATAAATATGTGATTGTGTTATCACTGTGTGTGTATTTGTGTGAGAGTTTGCATTCCTGTGTATGTGGGAAGCTTTATTAGCTCTATAATGGATATTAGCGGATTTTTGAATTTTTTTTAACTAGAAGTATCTTGAAGTAACTCATTTAATTTGAACGGATTCTTTGTCGGATATCAATTGTGTTGTAATATTCTGTTGAATGAAAAATTAACAGTTAAAATAGAGATGTCGCTTTTCATAACTTGTCAAAACTCGTTTAGTTATCGAATCGTTTAAAATGTCGAATCACTTATAAACGTGGCGCATTCGTACGGATTGTACCTTGGTGTTCGAACGTTGATTATTTAACATAGCACCCAACTACCCTCACTTTGTTAATAGTCTTTGTGACAGGCTGTGATTTGTTATCAACTGATTACATCAATTACACAATGGTTTGGAATTGCAGTACATTCTTATTGCGATCAAACTAATGTTAGACACATCCCCTTTTAATTTCTTACATATTAAACAATCGAACCATTTATAAAAGCCATCTTCTCATCTACAGCAATAATTTCATAACCTTATCACGTATTCAACTCAATGCAACACAAAAGTAATTCATATGATAATATATTTATGAAATTGTTATTGAAAAAATAAATTTATTCTACCAATCAACGTAAATCATCTCTTTTCCGCCGCAAATGTCGTTTGTGCGTTTATTTAAAATTTCCTCATATATAATTTGATTGTTCAATTTACGGGGGATAAAAAAGTCAGTGTTTGTGTGTAGCTTATGATATAATTACGTTAATAAGTTGGTAATTAGATAAAATTTAAGTACATTGAAATGCCTGTTTTAAAATCTGTACTTAATTATATTTAGAGAGAAAGTTTGTGTGTTTATGCGTTGTAGGGGGTTATCTATGGATCTACTCAGACAATTTTAAAAACATTTTACCGAAAAAAACGTTATCTGTGAGAGTCATAGGGCAACTCCTGATGGAGCCGGAAGATTCTTCATTAAATACATCGTATTATGAATTTACTGATTATAGTCCACGACTAATAAATATTTAATTATTTGACCCCGTAGCTCCACCGCCATGGAACCGGATCAAAAGTCGTATGGATCTACTCCAGGGAATGCATCACTGTTTTGGCATAATTCAATAACATACATCCATACATATTACAATTCATCAAAATATTTCTTTCCCATTTAAGATAAAAGTGTGTACTTTTTGTTACAATTTGATTATTATGTTTGTCTCGAGTAAGACAAATAATGATATTGCAAAAAACCATTAATGTTCCATTTAATCGGCGATACTTATTAACACGGTTGAGGTTATAAATCCCCTTCTCCACATTTCTGTACATTGTTAAATGTCAAAATATAATCACATCGCCGTACGCATACGTAATTATGCATATAATTTATTTATTTATAATACTTTAGTGTAGAGACTTAAATATATTCTATATTAGCTTGCAACTTTTATTTGGAAGACATAACGTTAGGAGTGCGTTACAAAAGATTTTATACACACTCGCACGTTGGGTTCGGTGTGCGTTTGACAATGTGGTGTCCTATTTCCCCGGGACGTAAGCCCCCGAGTTAATGTAGGTATGGTACGTTTACTTAATACGATGGTTATAAGGCTAATGTAGACCATTAATTAATGTATTTTTCACCGACTTCAAAAAAGGTATATGTTATTTATTGCTTTCCTCTGTATTCTTGTCTTGGTTTAAGTCACCACTCTCGTTTAATTCTTTTCTTCTTTTCTTGAATGTTTGTCTGGAAGAGATCGCTACGTAGCGATAAGGCCGCCTTTTGCTTATTTTTTAATAAATGTGTTTGCCTTTCTTGTTTTTATGAACATTATTCAGATGACTTTTTTTATCTTGGTACCTCATAACTTTTAAACGGTTAAACAAATTTTTAGGAATCTTTTTTAATTCGTTAACTAATGCGTGCCATGTAATCCTATTTAAATATGGTTTACTTCTGATAATTTAAAGGTCTGTTTTTTGTTTAAAATTATTATATTTAATGTTGTTTTTATTTACACTGTGTAAGCATATATTTAGAAATGCAAAACAGTATGAAGTATAATAGACAGTTAAACAGTTTCCTTTAATATATATATATATATATTCTTAACCTTAACCATCACAGAGGGCGGTCTTACCACTTATGACTCAATAACGTGTGAACTCTTCCAAGCGACTCACTCACAACTTGTAATAAATAACGAAGTAGTTTCGAAGTATATACTATATCTTATATCTTTAAACGAGCAATTCTTATATATATATATGATTGGAATCTCGAAATCGGCTCCAACGATTTCCATGAAATTTAGTATATAGGGGGTTTCGGGGGCGATAAATCGATCTAGCTAGGAATCTTTTTTAGAAAATGTCATATTCGTGTTTTATCGACTTAAACTTAGCGACTCTTCTATTATAACAACACAATATAACAATGAAAAAAAAACAATACAATTAATACACAGAACGCAATGAAATTAAGAATAACAAAAAAGGAGACATAAAGTGGAGCCAAATGAGGTAGCCACTCAGTCTACGCAGCATCGCAGTTGCCACACTGATTTTCAGTCGTGTCCTATTTAAATTTAGTCGAGCTCAAATATTGGGAGGCGATTTTGTTTTTTGTTAAATATTCATTAGGATTTACATTTAAGAAAGAGATATTAAGCCTCGTATTTTTGGTAAACATTTGCTGAGCAACAGTTGATAAACAATGTTGCTGGAAACTTCGCTTAAATGTTCACGCTCCACGGGCGAGAACATAAATTCAATATGGATGAATTAGCCTAGTGGCTAATTTTAAAATGTACAGACATATTAGTATATGTCTGTACATTTTAAAATGCCTTATCAAATACAAATTATTACACAAAATCCAGAAACCATTCCATGAAGTTATTTGACATTTGCTTTATTTAATTTGTATCTAAATTATATGTAAAATATAAATTTAAGCCAATGTACAATTAATACAAAACCAAACATCCAACCTTTATCGGATGTTTTTAACCGAGCTGTCAAATAGCGCGTATCCGAACTCGATTCAAAAATGTCGTTCTATTTTCCTTGTAAATGCTCTCCCGGTGGAAAAAGGGTACGTTTCGTTTATCTGATTCAAATGACACATTATATCGTTAAACATACTTCTGTGACGTGCCTTCGAGGTATGAGGATTATATAGAGTTATTTAAATGAAACAATGTGGGGACGAAACAAATGGCTGCCCTGACCGAGCCGACAGAAACGTTTCTGAATGAAAAGGTAACGTACCTATCGGTGTAGGTTTTGCGAATGAAAAAGGCGATGACAAACTTTTGTAGAGAGAGGGTGTCTGCAAATGCGTTGCCCAGTTTAACGGGTTAGTGCTAAGGAAAGAGTGACTATAGGAATAAAGGAATGGAATGGGAATAGTGAGGTAAATGCCGGACCCTTTACCTCACCGTTCGATTACCGAACCAGCACAGAAGCTTTCGCAATATTAACTTGTATGTTTATCACTTGTACTATGCACTATACTATGTTTTAATATATTTAGTAATTTGTAATGTATAGTAGGAGTTTGTTTTGCCTCTATATCCTGCAGGATTAACCGCCCTAGCCTTAAATTTTTCACATAACAATAATAATCAACTATCAATTGAACACATTCACAATCAAAAACAAACAAAATGCCTTATACAATACGGCAATGATATTCAATCCATTTTTATTCCACTCGATACTAAACGAGCCATTTAAACAAGTGCAGATGAACTAAAAGAGAACTCGTTTGGAATCCGATGAATTTATTTAATTGAATGCAATCGCAGAGGCGAACTTAGGGCATTGAGTAATGTTATTTAATATGACATTATCCTTATCTTTGTAAATTTGTCTTTTAACTTGTAATTTGTGTATCGATAAGAAGTCTATTTGGTTTGTTTGTAACAAATTACTAAAAATTTAGTATTTTGAAATAGTCTTGAAAATATCGTACCTAGAGTGTTTACGCTACAAAACATACGGTGACGTAGATGATAAATTGTACTCTTACCTTATTTGGCCGAAGTTCCCAAAAAATAAAGTTTTCAAATGGACAGATTTTGTTCTTTGTTTTGAAACCCGACAACTACATCGGTATTCAACTGATTGGCATGATTCTTTTCGTGTTTGATAGGTTATAATTGTTATTCAGACTAATTTTAGAATCTCTATTCTTCGTTTTCATAAAAATCATTCCTTTGTTGTAGGTAAGAATTGTTTGAGATAGTTTACAATAAGAAATTATTAATGAATAGAAAGAATTGATCACGCGGCGGGATTCGAAACCGCGTCTTTTAAAACAGCTAAAGGACGAGTGATCAAATTTCTATTCCTTAAAAATTTTTTCCATTTGTAAAGCATTTCAATGGTTTAAAGTCTGAAAATTATGCACATTAGAATAATAATACTAGATAAAGACATAAGGTTTAAGATGTGGAACTGATAATCGCATAGATACACAAAAATAATGGCACTCAAGCATTAGCTTTTAAGATCATAGGACTCACTCTCAATTTTATTAATGCTCCATCTTAAATCCAGCCCTGAGGCTTGTAACAAATGGGTTATACGATTCAAACAATTTAACTTGCACGCTTCATAACCCTCGAATAAGAGGTATGGAGTCAAATACTCTCATGTGCCCTTGTACCTTGCAAGGTCTATCAGCATAGACAGGCTTAGCAATCACTCTTTTGTTTTCTTTGTGTGTAGAATACAAATAATAAAAAACTAATTTTATAAATGCAAAGTTTACTCTTTTAGGATTACGCGCTAAAAAATTAGAACATTCTGCTTACAGTTTTTTTAATTACAGATTATTTGTATAATCTCAAATCAACACTAAATTGATAATATTTATATTACGCAGCAGACATGCCATCTCTTTTCCCATTTACAAAGACGACCTGGAATCTCCAAATTCCTGATTAGATTGCTATTTCACCTTGAAGTGGTTGAAATTATTTTCCTTTAATTGATTTCATTAGCACGAAGGCTTATAAAATATTAGTTTGTGATTACTATAATTGATTACAAGCATAATAAATATAAAAACTAAAGATAGTTACGTGTACTAACTTCCAAAACTCGTACCCAACGTTCAGTAAGAGATGCGATTGTAAACACAAAGAGCAAAGTTATTTGCTACGTCCCATACTTCGAAATGATTTGAGGAGCTCATGACGGGTGGAACGCAGGTGCGGAGGGATTACACTTGACAAACGACGCGTTACACACATTATAATTACGTCACTCAATTGTGATAGAATATAAATAACATCGGGCTCATCTGAAAACCAGTGCCATATGCTCAAGGCTCGACGTATATATAGGTATATAAATCGAGTCCCAA